>NW_006399921.1:4112810-4214579 GCF_000299155.1 Elephantulus edwardii | reverse complement strand
GATAATCTTTAAAAAAAATTAAAGATCCAAGTCCATTTTCTCTTTGTGTTCTGCTTTTTTCCTTTCTGGAGTGTGGTGTCTAATTTTATTTTTACATGGTTAATAACTGACATTGGTTCTGAAGATGAATTTCATGGGAGATTGGCCTGAATTAGTAAGACTATAACCATTTTAATTGACATTTTGCCAAGTGTTGTTGTTGTTAAGTGCCATCGAGTCGCAGGCGCAACCCTATGAAGGAGAGTCCTCGACGCTTGGATGCCTTTCATCCTCTCTCCAGGTTCATAGGGTTTCCGGAGGCAAGCTGTTATGGAAGTGGATGCCACTCCTCCTTCCATGCTTGTTTTAAATCGGGGAGCTCCACCCTACTCTCTGTCTGCATTGGGTAGCCAACCATTAACGCATTTGACACATCCGTGTCACAGTGTTCAGCCTCACAGCAACCACAAGTGACCACGGGACGCAACTTGTACACACAGGGCTATATGACCTAGAGGAATGTCTGAACAAAAACAATGAAAAACTGGCCTGAGGGCCGCGGATTAAAAGTCGCCCACCTTGGTCTTGGTCACATCGTTTTCTCATCACTGAGTCAGCTGATCTCTCTCTCTCTTTCTCTCTGTGTTGATGTTATTGTTGTTAAGTGCCATCGAGCCGCAGTTTTGCCAAGTATACAAATGAAAACTTGTCAGGTTTTTTTTCATTTGTCAATACTTACTTTTACAGGAAATGTTGCTTTTCTATGGAAAAAAATGTTGTATTAGTGTCCTCCAGAGGATTAGAACCAACTGGATATATGGGAAATGGGTATTTTTTTTTTAAATTGACTTTGGAAATTGTGGGCGATGACAAGTCCACAATATCTGGGTTAGGTGGCAGGCTGGAACCTCCAAGTATCTGTTAAAAATCTGGAAGCAGAATCATCCCACAGAAAACTTCAATTGTTTGCTTGTATGGCCTTCAGCTGATGCATGAGGCTAACCCACATTATGGAGAGTAATTTGCTTTAAGATCAGCTGATACAAATGTTAAAGCAAATACCTTCTTAACTCTACACTAGTATTTGACCCCTCTATTATTGTGCACCAGACCTAGCCAAGTTGACACGTAAGATTACCTTTCATACTCCATACTACTGCTTTTTAAAACTTCTCTTTTGGAAGTTTGTGTTTTGTTTTGTTGGTTTTGGTTTGTTTTTGCGGTTTGTTTGTTTTGTTTTGTTTTAGAAAGATTGAAAATTTCGCTTTGATAAAATAAAAATTTTTCAGTTTTTCAAGGGAAAACTTTCTTTGAAATATCATTTTCTTTTGCAGTCAGTTTTGGTAATTTGAACCATACCTACTAAGCAATAATTTATTGGTAAACTATCAAACTAACCTTATATGAAGAATTAAGGTTTAAGAACTATGTAAGAAAACAAAATACAGTAACTTCTCTCTCAGAAATGCGTACATGTCATGATCTGTTTAAATGTCGGCTTATTTCTACATCTTAGTAAAATTTTGACAAATTCTTTACTAAAATTCTGTTACATGAGTACTGTGAGCTTCTCTGAGTACTTGCAGGGTAGACTTGTATCAGGACATCCAGTGCTTGTTCACCTGGAAAATACTGCAGCTTCCACCACTTATTGTTGTTGGACGCCATCACTTCAGTACAACTCAGAATGACCCTGTGAACAACATAACTGAATCCTGCCATATCCTGTACCATTCTTATCATCTCTGACATACCAGAACCCATTGAAGTCAGTGTGTCAGTCCATCTTGTTGGGGATCTTCCTGTCCTTCGGTGACCCTCCATTTTTCTAAGTATGATGTCTCTTTCCAAGGAATAGCCTCACCTATCTACATGTCCAAAGTATGAGAGATGAAGCTTCTTCATCTTTAAGACATATCTGTTTGTTCTTTTGGCAGACACGGTGGGATATATTCAGTACTCTTCTCCAGCATCACAACTCAAAGGCATCAATTCTGTCATCCCAGTCATTGTCTGGGTCTCTGATGCATAGCAGGTCATTGAGAAGGCCATGGCCTGAATTAGGCACGTCTTAGTCTTCAAAATGACATCATTCCTCTTCAGTATTTTGGAGAGGTCCCCACCAGTTCCTTGAATGCATATAAATTAAGCTTGAACTCTGATATCACCTTTGTTTTTCCAGCTCTTCCCTGGAAAAGAAGACCTAAAACTTCCAGATTCCAATTTAACCAGGTTCATTTTAAAACAAATTATAGGTCATTATAATTTATACATTGATATCAACACATTATTCCATTTACTTTTAGGTTTTTAATGTCACAAGTTTAGGAATTGAGTTAACCGATGAAAGGAATAGCCCTATTAGCGTTCCTTAATATTATGATGCATTTCTTGTGTTGATGCCTTTTCTTCAAATTTTCGAGATTAACACTGGAAGTGTTTACCTTTCAAACCAAACAAAAATCTATTAAAATATCTCAAAGGTTATCTTTCATGTAAATGTGATATACATAAGCATTTTCTGATATTTCTCCCTTATTTTGGCTTAAAGAAAAAAGTAACACTATTGAATTTTTAGATTTTTCTGCTGAGTCAGTAGCATATTTATAACTTTGAAAGACTGAAACTATGAATTATTTGAACTAAATACTATTTGGGCATAATAAATACAGAGCAAACTAGAGTAAAAATGATTTATTCACAAATAGGTAAAAGAAGTATTGCTGACTGACTGACACATGCCTTCTACTTTTTCCTCAATGGTTTAGGCCAGGAGCAGTCTGATTGCATTCTATTTTAAAGTACCTGTAGTGAGAAGGGAGTGACACACTCGGAACCCAGGAGGAGCAACTGGAGTTGTTGGCTATGCTAATCGTGCCAGAGACCCAGGGCTTTACAAATTGCCTTTAAACATTAATGATGAGTGTTTCTAAATCATGAGCAAGGAGCCCCCTTTCTGGGTGCTTTACCAGCTCATAGCTGACCCCCACCTTGGGCTTCCACACTTGTACATCACACAGATTACCCATAGCTCCTCATTCTCCTTAGAATGCCCGATGGATTCAAAGAAAAGTATGAGCATTAGGATACTAGTGCAATTCCCTGCAAATTACACCACCAGTGAGCTCTTCAGGTTTTTCTCCATAGCAATGTGCAAGGTTGCCACTGTAAAGAGAACATTGAGGCACAGATAGGTTAAGTCACCTTGTTAAGTGGCAGGAAAGTCAGGATTCAAACCCAGGATCCATGCATTTGACAGTGGAACTGTAATCCCTCCTCCCATTACTGTCCATTGGAATTCACATCACCCTATAGGACAGAGTAGAACCATGGTATTTCCAAGTGCTAATGTTTACAGAAGCTGACTATGACACCCTTCCCCAGGGAGCTGTTATTGGGGTCTAGTCTTGGACCTTCTATAACAAAACCACCAATGTGAAATGGGAATTCTTTCTCCTGTTATTTCTAGAATTGTATAATTGCCTTGTATACATACCAGACTACTTGATAGCTCTCTGTTGTCCTCCTTGCCACTCTAAAATGCCCTATCTTGTGATGGGTACGATTTGCAAGAATAAAAGAACAAATAAGTTGTTATGTACTGTCGAGTCATAACTAACCCACATAGCTGATTTTTCTGGCAGGTTTTCAGAGACAGTTAATCACACAGGAGACTGCAAGTCTTGCTTCCAGGATCTGGTGGATTTGAACCACATGCCTTTGGGATTGCAGTTCAGCTTCTTGCCACTAGGCCACCAGAGCTCCCTAATAATGTACTAGAAAACTTTTTTTTTTAACCTAATTCTAACTCAGACTTGATAGTGAGGTATCAGTGTTCCAAGTGACCTTAAACCTGTTTTGTGAACAGGGGGAAAGTTTATAATCCATTGGAGCCTCTATCTGAAGTTGTTATGGGAAAGGGTGAGACTGTCACTGCTCAGATGCCTCTTTAAAATTCAACAGAGAACCAGGGCAGAATATTAATACTGCTTACAAAATAGAGGAGACAGGTTATCTATTATGGTCTGCAAGATGGAGAGCGATGAAAAAACCCCAATGCAATTTCAGTTTGTCACACCTTTCACAGACTTTTCATCCCTGGCTGTGGCTTAGTGATTATAAGTAATACATTAAAATGTTCAATAAGAATAGGAGGAAGGGGATCCGACATTAAATGAGGCAGACTAAAGAAATAAAAAAATTGTTTTCTGAACTACCTAATGCTTGTCAGGGCAAATGTAAGCTTAATGCCACTGTCAGGGACCACCACTAGGGTGATATGAATTACCTTCACTCTGTTAAAAGTTTTATTTGGTTTAAAATTTCAATTTGCTTACAAAAAGGTGAATTTAAAACACTTTATATTTAGTTTTTAATATGGTTTAAAAATACCCTCATGTAAGACAGCATTTATTGAAGTCTCCCTTGAAGCCTTGTGTTGTAGCTTTCATCAATGTGTATCCTTCGAGAATTCACATAGATAATATCAAACAGTAAGGTTAATCTATTAAATATTATCATTTACCTTTATATTTATTACTTAAAATCTCTCTTGCAGTATATTGGGAGTCAATCCCCTTCTCCTATTTTACAGTTGGTGTTATGTACTGTCAAATGGGAACCAACTGATAGTTGATCCTCCAGTGGGTTTTGGAAGCTGTACAACACAGGGGAGAAGATTGCCCATCTTTCCCCTGCCGGGCAACTGGTGCCTTTGAACTGCCTGTGTTCGGGTTGGCAGGACATCTCTACCTCTACGCAAACAGAGTTCCACTCTGTTTTTATTAGTCAGTAGTCTATTGATGGGCATATGATTTTTTTCTCTCTCTCTCTTTTTTTTTTTTAGTACCATTTTGCTTTTGTAAATAACATGTCTTTTATGTGTAAGTGAGATTGCTGTGTGAAAAGAAGTGTTTGAATTTTGGTAGCTAATATCAAATTGTTCTCATTTGCGATTATTGTTGCTGATTACCCTTGAGTCAGACACGACTCATAGCGACCCTATGAACAAAAGACCTTACTATAATTCATCAACCTTCTATAACTTTATCAAAGTTCATAGTTTCCAGAGACATACTGTTTAGAAAGTAGATACCACTCCTGCTTCCAAACCTGTCTTAAAGTGGGAGCTCCACCCAACAGTGCACCATGGATAACCATTATGGCATTTGACACCCCAATGGCACAAGGTTCAGCATCACAGCAACCCCAGGTTACCTCAGTGCAGCATATTAACAGAAGAATGTTGAACTACTTAGAAGCTTCCTCCAAAATATAATAACAACTAATTTTTAAATACAAAGGCCCCTTCTTCCCCCCTGTTTTATTGTTTGTCAAATCTCTGTGAAGGCAAAGATTTGGAATTTTTTAGTGATTCCTGTCTAGTGCAACCAAGACTTCGTTCTTTCTGATTAAGCATGCAAATCTAGGTAGGTTAATTCAGCACATTACAGGTTTGGCAACTCGTACATATCTAATAGTTTATGAGCCATCTCATAAAGGAACCTGTATCCCTCTATCTCTGGAACTTGTAATTTTTAATCATCAGTGAGGTTTAACATTTAACCTGCAGCAGATGCATACATGATTTATCTTTAACAGTATCTGAGCACTTGTTTCAGCTGAGTGCCCTTGGAAAATGATGGATTATTAGCCCTAAAATCCTCTATTTATTGTCTAGGGTAAACTTTTAATCAGAGCTTTTTTCTCACCTCCCAGTGAAATATCTCCCAGAGAAATTACTTGGTGAATAGCAAATATAACATGTCTGGTCTTTTTTAAGAGCTCAAGAAGCCTACTGGACAGAGAGTTGCACTGCCAACCCAAAGGTCAGCAATTCAAATCCACCAGTTGCTCCTCAGAATGATGGTCAATCTTCCACCCTGCAATTTATAGTCTCTGAAAACCCTCCAGATTGTCAGTCATGACCCCGTGGCAATGATAGAATGTGGTATTTTTAAACTTGTTTTTTTTTTAATGTGCTAGATGTTAGAATAAGATCAATTCTATTTTGTTTGGGAATTTTCCCCCCTTAATAGTATTAATCTACTTAGATATTTTAAACTCCTTAGCAAGAGATATTTCGTATACTTTCAGGGAATATCTTTTAATCCTTGTTTAAATTCTAAATATGAACATCTTTTATTAATGCTAACTCTAGCAAATATGACTGCCTACTTAATACATATTAATGTGTGGTTAATTTATCATTCTTGTTTTCAAAGAGCCAATGCCATCATTCTCGTAATTAAGCAATATCTTTTGCAAGATATGCAAAATAAATACAATATGGGATTGCATTTCAAAGGAAAAAGCCTGAAAAGTTGGGAATTTTATTTCATCAAAATGAAATTTTCAGTTTTTCTCAAAAAAGATGTCAAATACCTCAAAGAGAAGATAACATTGAATATGATGGTTAATTTTCTGTCAACTTGAATAGCCCAAATTCCGTCTAGAATAAGGCCAGTACAAAAAAGAAACATCACATAAAGGCTGACAGTATTATTTTTTAAAAGATGACTTCTAAAGAATTTGTTCTATAGTTTAAATGCCTGATAATTGCATCGTGCAAAAATTACCATAATACTAATAAGTATGAAAATGAGTTTAAGTAGTATAGATATTAAATCTATAAGATTTTAAGAAAGAACACTATGCAGATGTATTAAAAAGAAAGGTCAGTAAGAAAGGCCCATTTCAGATGGGGTGTTTCTAGAATCTTTTTGTTAAATCATTTCCTGATCATCTGACCAGAAAAATCCTCGGAGGACATAATTAAATGTTCTACATCACTTCATCAAGGATTCTTTTCTTCTTCTACATGGTCATTTCCAGGGAAAATAGAAGTGCAACTTTGTATGTAATTGTTTTATTGTTGTCATTGTGCACCGTAGAGCTGGGACTGACCCGTAGCCTATGGCAGGTTTTCAGAGGCAGTTAATCGCGCAGGAGGAGATGGCCCATCTTTCTCCCGTGGAACATTGGCGGACTCAAGCCACTTGCTTTCAGGATTGCAGTTCTGCTTCTTGCCACTAGGCCATCAGAGCTCTCTTTACGGAATTGCTTTCGTGATGAAATCTAGGAAGTTGGGCCCCCTTCAGTCACGTGCATATCTGACCTTTGCACTATGCTGCACCAACCTCACCATCTCGGATATGCTCACGTCCATTGTTACAGTCATTGTATCAATCCATCTTGTTGAGAGTCTTCTCTTTCTCTGAAAGCCACCTTTCCCAGATTGGTGTCTTTTCCTGAGGACTGTTTCATCCTGATCACGGGCCCCAATATGTGAGATGAAGCTTCACCATTCTTGGTTCTAAGTAACACCATGGTTGCTCCTCTTCCAAGATGGATTTATATGTTCTTTTAGCAGTCCACGGGATGGCCAGTGCTCTTCTCTAACACTACAATTAAATGACATTGATTTTTCTTCTCTGATCCTTATTCATTGCCCAATTCTCAGATGCAAAGGAACAAATTGAAGGCTATGGCTTGGATCAGGCTAACACTATGGTGCCCCCGAGTCTTTAAACAGATGTCATTGCTCTTTAGAAATTTGGAAGGGTCCTTGACAGAAGATCCTCTTAATACAAGACGTCTTTTGATTTCTTTGCTGCTGTTACAGTGATGTTGACTATGGATTTGTGAAATAAAATCCTCAACAACTTCAATATCTTCTCCATTTCTTACGGCATTTGGCATATGGTGGTGTGGAGCTCCCCGATTAAACAAGCAGGAGTGGCATTCATTTCTGAAATAGCTTGCATCCGGAATCCCTATGGACTTGGAGAAATGATGAAAGTTATACAAGTGTTCAGGTCTTTCATTCATAGGATCGCTATGAGTCGTCTACAACTCAACAGCACTTAATATTATGGCATTGCCTACTGGTCCAGTGGTGTGGATTGTTGATTTCTTGATGTTGCAGTGTAATCCATATTGAAGACTTAGGTCTTCTGTAGCAAGCCCTCTTCACTTTCTACAAGCAGATAAATCATTTGTGGTGCACTTTGTTGATTAGTCTTCCTCCAATCCTGATGCCACATTTTCTTCATATAGTCCAACTTTATGAATTATTTGTTCAGCATGCAGGTTGAATAGTTTTGGAGAAAGGATCCAACCCTGGCACATATCTTTCCTGATTTTAAACCATGCAGTGTTTCTTTGTTCTTTTGTGGACAATTGCTTCTTTGTCTATGTACAAGTTTTGCATGAACACAAAGTATTCTGAGGTTCCCATTTTTCTCATACTTAGCCATAAAACATGTATAATATTATATATATTCCACATAAATATCACATATCATAACATTATCATATTATCTGGTTCACAGGCCATGGTCATTCTCCATGAATATATATGAGGAGATTTCCCATCCTTCTCCCACAGAGTAGCTGGATCTGAACCATGGTGCCTTCATGATTGCAGTGCAGTTTCTTACCAGTAGGGCTCAGACAGACATGATTTGACAAGGGGTACCTGAGTTCTACACATTCTACTCCTCAATTCATGGTACATCAGCAGCCCCATGTCCTGCTGATAAGTGCCTCCAAACACGAAGGTGGCTCTTGCCGTCCGATACCTGACAGGAGTCTAAAGTGCCTAGGCATCATCCAAGACATACCTTATAGTTCACTGGGATTCTTGCCTCGTTCCCTGGTGAGAATGTGCCCTCTTGGACTTCAAGTCCAGCGCAATCCAGAGATGAGGAGTCAGGAAGTACAAAGCTGATTATCGCAGTAACATGGATTCTGAGCTGTCTTAGGAAGCTTGCTCATGGTCTTCCCAAATGGACCATTTCCATCTCACAGCTGACTGCTACAGGATCCCAATAACTTTAGGGCTTGGTGGGCTCACAGAACCCAGTTCATAATGGGAAGTTTTAGGTGCATGCTCAGATGTTGTCTATTTGTCAAATGTTCTACCTCTAACAGAACCAACTTTCCAGATGTATAATGCTTTGCTAGAGATGGCATGATCATGCTTCAGAACCTGTCAGAGTGGTGGTTGTAAAAAACGTCACACTTCATTATTCCCCAATAGCTCCAGTACTGGTGGGTCTGCTGAAACATACAGTGTCAGTTACAGGGATGCTTATGTCATGGTTTGGACCTGCTATGGCATTTCCTCCCCATTGTCAGCCAATCTCACAACTGTCTGAATTCCATGTCACCTGCCATATGTGCAGGAAAAGTTTTCCTAAGTAAGGAATTAATTGCCTCTAGAACTCAAAGGAGCCCATCCCATGTTGTGCTTCTCTCTGTAGTAGAGACCACAGATGCGTCGATTTACCTTGTAGATGTCCCAGAATGTCCCTGACTACTGGACTCCTGGAAATGTACCAAAGTATCAGACCCCCAAGTCTTTATAGGATTTGCCTCCTCCTGGAGCACGTATTTTATGCCTCCAGCACGCTAGCCACTTCTTGCTTATCCTGCCCCGTCAGCACGATGCCATCAGTACCATGAATTAATGTGACAGTTTGCAGGATGTCCAGATGTTCCAGATGTCTTTGCACTGTTAAAAATGATGGTGGGAGAGTTATCATAGCCCAAGGCCAAAACCATAAATGTATGTTGCTGTCTTTTTTATGTGAATGTAAACGATTTCTGAAACTTGCTCTTGATTCACATAGGGAAAAAAAATAATTTGCCATATGAATGGCCACATATCACACACCTAGAGCTGGTTCATTTGTTCCAGCAAAAATCTCATCATCACATTAGCTGCTACTAAAGCTATTACCTGGCTCACAGGCCACAGTCATCCTCCAGCACTCATCCTGACCAGTTAAATAGATGGCTGATAGATTATCACCCCCTTTTAAGAGTAGCACTACTTTTTACCATCCTTCCTCTACCACAGTGTGTAAAACTTTTTTTTATTATTTACTACCTAAGCTGGTAATAAAAACACAGGAAAGAATGAAAAGACCAAAACTTATTCTTGAACACTGAATAGCTAAGCTAAGTGAAAGAAATAAAAAGTAAAAACTGAGCAAAAGCTTTTTAAGAGCAGTTCGTCCAAAGAAAGTAAAGCCTTAAAATGAAATAGTCAAAGGCCTGGAGTTAGAAAGCCAAAGGGGAGAACATTGCTTGGCTTTTCTCAAGTTGAAAAAACTGAAGAAAATAATTGAAGCTTGGCCTGCAATAGTGAAGGATTCTGAGCGCAACATACTGTACAATACAGGAAAAGTCAAAAGAAAATGGAATACACAGTCAAGGTACCAAGAATAATTAGTCAATTTCAAACATTTTGGGACATCAATAGCTTATGTACTGAAGGAAGAAGTCCAAGATGCATTGAAGGCATTGGAGAGAAAAACAAGCCTCTAGAAATTAGTGGACTATCACCTGAGGTGTTTCAACAAATGAAAGACAGTTTCTAGACAAACTGTCCGAATGAGATCTATCTTAAGGCCCTTTCTGAAGAAAGATGGGCTAATGGAATGCAGGCATTATCAATATGATTACTAGCACATGTAAGCAAAGTTTTGCAGATGATAATTCAGTCACAGAAGCAGTTGTTTTTACTGGAAACTGACAGAAATCTAAGTTGGATGCATAAGATGACGTGGAGTGATGGATATCATTGCTAATGTTCAGACAGATCTTGGCTGAAAGCAGAGAATACAAGAAAGATACATGCTTCTGTTTATTGACTAACAAAGCCATTGGATTATGTAGCTCTAAACAAATTATGGATAACATTGCAAAGAATGGAAATTCCAGGACTCAATTGTACTTGTATAGACCCTGTACATAGACCAAGAGGCAGTCTTCTTAATACAACAAAGGGATGTTGTTGTTGTTATGTGCCGTCGAGTCGTTTCCGACTCATAGTGACCCTATGCACAACAGCCCTAAACCCTGCTCTATCCTGCGACAACTGCACCGCCTCTGACACACCCATTCCTATTAGAAATATTAACAATATGATCATTTCCAATCCAGAGACAGATGCTCCAATGCAGTTCCTATTTTCCATAAGTGGTTTTGGTAAGAGAAATATTGTAAATGTGGATACATTTCCACTACTCCTCCTCCATGCCATGATGTAGTGTTATTAGCATGAGCAGTTATAAATCCATTGCCATCCTTACTCTTAATTCTTTTTTTTTTAATTTAAATTTGTTATTAGTTTCAGTAAGAATTTACAGAGGCTTTGGATTTCCATTCATTCATTGTTGCACGTTTGTCCCCTCCCAAGGCTCCCCCCCAAGAACACTAGCCTCTTGGAAAAGTAAAAGAAAAATTCTTTCATTGTTTTACAAACCCTCCCCCAGGTCCATTCCACCATGTAGCCATCACTCTAGACTTCTGTCATGACAGAAATACCTAATCACATATCTCTTTTAAACAGTTTTCTCCCTCCTCTGTTTCAGTGCAGCATTCATTATTAAACCCATCTTACTCAGTCTCTCCCCAACCCTAAGGTCAGTCCCGTTCTACAACAGTGGCACCATGCAATATTTGTTCTTTTGGAACTGGGATCTTTCACTCAGCATAATGTTCTCCAGAGTCAACCATTTTGAATAATATTGCATGAGTTCCTTGTTTTTCAATGCAGCATAGTATTCCATTGTATGAATATACCACAGCTTCTCTATCCATTCATTTGTTGATGGGCACTTAGGTTGTTTCCATCTCCTTGCTATTGTGAACAAAGCTGCAAAAAACATGGGTGTGCATATATCTGCTTGGATGTCAGCTATGGTCTCTTCAGGGTATATTCCCAGTAGCGGAATTGCTGGGTCAAATGGTATCTCTATTTGCAACTTTTTGAGAAAGCGCCATACCCTTTTCCACAGGGGTTGCACCATTTTACACTCCCACCAACAGTGAATAAGGGTTCCAGTCTCTCCACAACCTTGCCAGCATTTGTTGTTTGCTGTTCTGTTAAATTTTGCTATTTTGACTGGGGTGAGATTATATTGTTGTTTTAATTTGCATCTCTCTTAGAGCTAGGGATTTTGAACATTTCTTCATGTGCTTGTTAGCCATCTGAATGTCGTCTTCGGTGAAGTGCCTGTTCATATCCTGTGCCCATTTTTCTATTGGATTATTTACCTTTATCTTGTTGTGGTGCTCAAGTATTTCATAAATTCTGGATATAAGTCCCTTATCTGATATGTTATTACCAAATACTTTTTCCCAGTCGGTGGCTTCCCTTTTTACCCTGTTGGAGAAGTTTTTGGATGTGATAGGGATTTGAGTCTTAGAAGATCCCATTCATCTACTTTATTTTCTCCTGGTTGTAGGCTTTTTAGGATTCTTAGAAGACTGTTTATGTTGTGGATTAGGACTTCTAGTGTTGTTCCTAGCTTTTCTTTATGAAATCCTACTTTATGCAGATGGCACAACCTTGCTTGCTGAAAGTGAAGATCACTTGAAGCACTTAATTATCTAAGACTTTAGACTTAAGTATGATTTAAAACTTTAACATAAAGGAAACAAAACTCCTTGAAACTGGCCCATTCAACAACCACATAATAAATGAAGAAAATATTAAAGTTATCAAGGATGTACTTTTATTTGGATCAACAATTTATATCCCTGGAAGCAGCAGTTAAAAAATCAAACAATGGCAGATCTGCTGCAAAAAAAGTGCTTTAAAGTGTTAAAAAGTAAAAATATCACTTTGAGGACTAAAGTGTACCTGACCTAAGCCTGAGTCTTTTCATTCGCCTCATCTTTTCAATCACGAGTGTGACAACTGAACAATAAATAGAAAGACCAAAGAAAACAGTTGTTGTTGTTGTTGTTGTGTACCATTGAGTTAAAACCAACCCATACATAACCCACAGTGGGTTATATTTCAGAGGCAGTTAATTGCATGAGAGGAAATTGCCCATTTTTCTCCCATGGAGGATCTGGTGGATTTGGACCACATACCTTTGGGTAACCAGTGCAACTCCTTATCATTAAGCCATCAGAACTCCCTAAGAAAATAGACTGAACTGAATTACAGTTGTGTCCTAAAAATTGATGGAATACCAATTGACATATTTCTACAAATAGATGCTACCCTGGACCTGCTCACGAGATTGTGTCAAGAAATCTCGAGGACAACTACCTGGCCAACTAACTGGAAGAGATCTATGTTTATTCCATTCCCCAAAAAAAGTAAAGGTGAAATTATCAAACAGTATCACCAATATCACACGCAAGCAAAATCCTTTTGAAGATTATCCCAAAACAACTGGTACAGTACATTGACAGAGAACTACCAGAGGTATTAGCTAGGTTAAGAAGAGCAAATAATTCACGAAGCTGGACTCTATAAAGAGGAATGCAGCATCAGGATTGGAGGAAGACTCATTAGCAATCTGCATTACACAGATTGCTGAAAATGAGGAGGTTTTGAAACTCTTGCTGCAGAAGATCAAAGACTATAGCCTTGAGTAAAGATTACATCTCAACGTTGTTGTTAAGTGCCGTCGAGTCACAGGCGACTCATAGTGACCCTATGAACAAAAGTCCTCGACGCTTGCATGCATGACTTTCATCCTTTCTCCATGTTCGTAGGGTTTCCGGAGGCAAGCTATTTACGGAAGTGGCACTCCTGCTTCCAAGCTTGTTTTAATCAGGGAGCTCCACCAAACACTGTCTACCATGGGTAACCATTATCACATTTGACACATCAGTGTCACAGTGTTCAGCTTCACAGTGACCACAGGTTACCTCTGTATGGCACGTGGCTGTACACCAGGGCTATACAACCTAGAATGTTTGACCAACAATACTTTAAAACAGGCCTAGGGCCACGGATTAGAGTCACCCACCTTTGACTTAGTAGCATTGCTTTCGGTCACCTAGGCCAACTGGTCTCCCTCTGTATTGTTAAGTGCCGTCGAGTCGTAGGCAGCTCATAGCGAGCCTATGAACATAAGTGCATGACAAAAATCCTCACCACCAGGACATTGGACAAAGTCATGCTGGATGGAGAAGGGATTGAAATTGTCAATTATTTAATCATGCTTGGATCAACAATTCAACAACAATAATACCCTTGGTACCAGCAGCCAGGATATCCGGAGAGATATTGCATTGGAAAAGTCTGTTGTCAGGGACCTCTCAAAAGAACTGAAGAGCAGTGATGTCAGTCTGAAGATTAAATTGCACCTGGTTCCGGCCATTATTTTTTATAAGTCACTTACTACACATCTGAGAACTGGACAATGAATAAGGATGGTAGAATAAGAACTGATGCCTTTGAGTTGTGGTGTTGGAGAAGAGTACTGAATATCCAGGCTTTGCCAAAAGAGCAGATATGTCTTGGAAAAAGTGAATCCAGAATGCTCCTTAGAGGCAAAGATGTCAATGCTTTATCTCTCATATTTTTGCATGTTGGTAGAAGAAGCTATTCCTTGGAAGGGGATATCATGCTTGGAAAAGTCAGGGGTTGGTGAAAAAGAGGAAGTCCCTCAACAAGATGGATAGACCAATAACTTCTGCAATGGGCTTAAGTGTGTCAGAGTTTATGATGATGTCACAGAATAGGACAGGGTTTAGGTCTGTTGCTCATAGGGTCACTATGAGTCATACTCAACTAGACAGCACCTAACAACAACAAAAATGGCAAGTACATGTGTATTCCATAGGGTGTTGAGATATGGAGATATAGAGATATAGATATGTTGTTGTTGTTAGGTGCCGTCGAGTTGTAGAACTACACGTAGCGACCCTATGAATGAAAGGCCTGAGCACTGTTCGTTCACCGAGTTTCTGGAGGCAAGCCATTTCGGAAGTGGATGCTGCTCCTGCTTCCAGGCTTGTTTTAGTCGGGAAGCTCCAGCAAACACTGTCCACCATGGGTACCCATTACCACGATTGGCACATCACTGTCACAGTGTCCAGCATCACAGCAACTATGAGTTACCTAGATATAGATAAATATATATAGTTGTTGTTGATTGCCTTCAAGTCAGCACAACTCATAGCGATCCTATGAACAAAAGGCCTGAAGCCCCCCTCTACAACTACTGACATTTATCAAAGTTCATAGAGTTTACAGAGGAATGTTATTTAGGATGTGGATGCCGCTCCTGCTTCCAAACCTGTCATAGTATGTTATTGTTGTAATGTGCCATTGAGCGATCCTATGTATAGCAGGCCCTATGTATAGCCCTTCCCTGTCCTGAGCCAGTCTCACTAATTCCAATACACCAAACCCCATTGCCCCCATCACTGTATCAATCCATCTCATCTGGGGTCTTCCTCTCCTGCGCTGTCCATCCACCCTTCCGAGCATGATGTCCTTATCTATGGACCTATCTCTCCTGGCCACGTGTCCAAAATAAGTGAGGCAGAACTTCAAAATCCTAGCCTCAAAGGAGAGAATTGGTTTCACCCTCTCCAAGACAGATCTATTTGTTTTCTTGGCAGTCCATGGTATTTTCAAGACTCTTCTCCAGCACCACAACTCGAAGACATATATTCTTCTGTCATCCTTTGTCATTGTCCAGCTTCTGAAGCATAGCAAGTCATTGAGAAAACTATGGTCTGGATTAGGTGCACCTTTGAATCTAGACTGACAGCGTTGCTCTTCAGCACTCTGGAGAAGTTCATGACAGCAGATTTTCCACGTGCAATTCATCTTTTGATTTCCTGACTGCTGATGTTAAGAGTGTTGATTGTGGAGCGAAGCATGCTATAATTTTAGCAACCTCAATTTCTTCTCTATTTATTATGGTGCTGCCAATTGGCCCAGTGGTGAGAATCTTTGTCTTCTTGATGTTGAGCTCCAATCCGTATTGAAGACTGCAGTCCTTGACCTTTTGTAGCAAGTGCTTCAGGTCCTCTTCAGTTTCAGCAAGCAGGGTTGTGTCATCTTCCTCCAATCTTGATGCCACACTCCTCCTCATAAAGCCCTGCTTCCCGAATGATCTGTTCTGCATACAGATTGAAAAGGTACAGGACAGGGTGCATCCCTGATGCACTCCTTTCCTGATTTTGAACCATGCAGTGTTTCCTTGCTCTGTTCTGAGGACTGCTTCTTGGTCGAAGTATAGGTTTCACATAAGCATGATCAAGTGTTCTGAGATTCCTATTTTCCTCAAGTTTAGCTACAATTTATTGTGATCCACACAGTCAAATGCCTTTGTTTAGTCAATGAAACACAGGTAGACATTCTTCTTTTATTCTCTACTTTCTGCCAAGATCTATCTGACTTTGGCAATGTCACTAGTGCCACAATCTCTTTTAAACCCAGCCTGTATTTCTGGTAGTTCTCTGTCAATGTACTGTTCCAATCTTTTCTGGATAATCTTCAGGAAGATCCTGCTAGTGTTTGATATTAGTAATATTGTTTGATAATTGCCATACTCTGTTGGGTCACCTTTTTTGGAATGGGAATAAATATGGATCTCTTTCAATCAGTTGGCCAAATAGTTGTCACACACATATACCACATGGGATAAAATGCCCTGTGGATATTTTGATCCTAATAGTGCTATGCTCTTTAACCACCAGAGAAGAAGACTGTGAGTGGGATGGAATGACTCAGTGACTAGGATTATGGGGGTAGGTGTGTCAGAGACAATGAAGTTGGCTCAAGATAGAGCAGAGTTCAGAGCTGTTGTACACAGGGTCGCTATGAGTCACAAGTGACTCAATGTCACATGACAACAACGTAAATCTCTTGTGAGCTCTAATGGCCTAGTTATTGGAAGGGGAGGGTGACAACAACGTAAATCTCTTGTGAGCTCTAATGGCCTAGTTATTGGAAGGGGAGGGTGTTAAACGGCTAACCCAAAGATTCACAATTCAAATCTGCCAGATGCTCCACAAGAGAAAGATGGACAATCCCTTCTTGTGTGATTTCTGGTCTCTGAAAACTCATTGGAGGGTCTGCTATGAATCAATTCCAACTCTATGACAATGAGCTGAGTTGTTTTGAATTAATACTTCTCCACAGATTTCACCTGCCACTTTGACCCTGATGATTGCCATGAATTGTGTCTCCTCACTTCTCAAATATGTGTCAATTTCATTAGACCATGATTCTCAGTATTACCTAATAACGTTTCATAAATCCTAACCTCTATGAAAAGAGATCCAGAGGTGTCCTTCTAGAAGTAAGGATGTGTGATGCCAACTCACAGGCAAGCAGCTTTAGAGTCACCAGTTGCTCCAAAGGAAACAAATGGGTCATTTCTTCTCATGTAATTTACAGCCTCTGAAAACTCACTAGAGGGTCAGCTATAAGTCAGTGCCTGCTCCATAACACAAGATGACAACCTCTATGACGTTAATGAGACACGATTAGAAGCAGTTATATAATGATGTAGTCAATCTCCATGATGTGAACTGAGAAGACATCTTTGTAAGAGAACTAGGGTGGGATGCAATGTCCTCAATTATGTCACAGTTCTGAGCTAATGAAAGGAGAGTTTCCCTGCGATGTGATCTACCTTTTGTCTAAAAGAATCTAGGAGAGGAGAAGCAAGCAGAGAGCGAGAGACCTCAATACTATCGAAGAAGACCAGAAGTGGAACATGTTCTTTGGACCAAGATCTCTGAGCTCCTCAAAACAGGAAAGACTATTTAAAACAAACAAACAAACAAACAAACAAACAAAAACAGGGAAGGCTACCATTTTTAAAAAGGGGGAAAGCCAGGACTTGAGGAGATCCCCAAGGAATACCAGGACTCCACATGTTAAAGGGGAATGAGATAGAAAGATGGAAAGGAGGAATGTCAACAAAGGTGAGGAAGACCCTCACCATGATGGCTTGTCAGTGACTGTTACAGTGGGCTCACACATGTCCAAGATGATGATGATGGCACAGGGTCAGGCAAAGGGCAGATCTGTTATGAGTTGTAATCAACTCAAGGACACCTACCAACACCAACCAGAAATGATAGAGTGATAAAGGTTTCTCTTGAGCCAACACCCTGATGTTGAACTTCTACCCTCCTAAACTAGGGGAGAATAAACTGGTAAAGCAAGCCATCATCTTGTGGCATTTCTACTATAGCAGCACTGGATAAGCAAGCCACTGGCCATTATTAGAATCACATCCACCATCTGCCTTTCTGCCGTTAGAATGCCGCCACTGGTCCTGTACCCCTGCCGAGACCCAGATACCGCATCCTCCTCACTACTTTCAGGGAGCGTAGGTCTGGGATGGCTATTCTGGCATCAGTCTGGGCCTTCAGGGGACAGCCACCACTGAGCTTCACCACAGAGACTTTCTGGTCTCTGTGAATGGTGTGTCCTCTGGACTTCCTGTGAAACATGGTCCTGTGGTTCAGCCATGACTCATCCATTGTATCTACTCCTCCATGCCCATGTCCCTGATGATATTCATCCCATATTCTGCCTTCTGCTGCTGTGATTCAGACATTCCAACCTCACTCAGTGTAGGCCTGCATTTTTCCCAGGCTTCTCAGAGCTGCCCTAGCAGTGAATACACACCATTCCCCTGGGGTCTTTGCCATGAGATTAAAGCTTATCTTCCTAAATGGTGCTCTGAGTCCCTTATCTCCCTGTTCTGTGCGATATCCCAGCCTCCTTGACTGGGCCCAATCAGAGTCCAATCCCAAGATACTTCCTCTTCCCCCACCCTGTGTTAGTATTGCTAGCTGAGTCTCCAAGTTCTGTTGGGTATAGTCTCTCTCCTCTCTTATTAGGCCTAATATGTCCCTGGCTGGGCTGGGCTGCAATCTAACCCTGATGATAAAGCTAGTAGTGAAAGAACAGATTGGGGGTGGGAGAGGAATCTATTGCCACTGGAGAGAAAGCCTTCTCTATTGTCTTCCTACTCTGAGAAACTTTAGCTCTTAATGGTGTGGAAAGGGGCATGTCTGAAGACTCAGAAAAAGACGTTTAAGGAGTCAAAATTATAGACAGTATTGGCCTAGATACCTTTAAGTAGTATCTAGGACTTGTGTCCAAGTCCCTGGTTTCCCCCAATTAGTCCTGGTCTGGACATTGCAAAGCTGACTTTGTTAAGCACCCAACAAAGTCTGTCAGCCTCTCAGGGCTCTCTGTAGATGGGAAATTGTCCATGAGAGGGGCCGGGGGACCTGGCTAGGCCATTGTGCCACCAGCATGCTCAGTCATTGGTTGGAGCTGCCCCAAGAAAAATGTCACCTCAGCCCAAATGCTGAGGCCACTTTGATGGAGCTGACAGCTAGAGGCTGAGCATCCTATGCTTCCTGCATCTGCCTTGAAGGGACAGTAAGTGAGGCACCCTGTCCGCCACACAGTGAGCAGACCCCTTCACGTGAGCTGAGCTCTGCCCTCGTGACCTCTGCAACATACACACACACACACACACACACACACACACACACACACTCACAATGAGATATTAAGACTAAAACAACAATGGGCCTAGAAAGTCCATTCTACCTGTTTTTAGGAAATCATCTTTTTCTTGTTTGTGGAAGGGTTATCTTCCCACCTATCTCAAAAAAGCACAAATATCTTTGATTACTAGTTCCATGCTACCTCCCTTCCACCCTTGGTCTAAATCTTGTCAGTAATCCGTGTCCATCTCGCTTCTTTAACAAAACAAGCCCTCCCGCCAGCCAGGCATGAAGAGCGAAACTGGTGTCGTTTGTCGGGATGCAATCCCAGTGTGGGCACCGAGCACATGCACAGACTGGCTGCACAGCCCAGAGTGACCAGCCAGCCCAGCCCTCCTCCAGCGCCTCACCGCACACGCGCCCGCCACCATCTCATCTGTGTGACGGCCCAGATGGCAGTTATCCCAGGAGCAGTCCAGCCCCAAAAAGGATGCAGCATTTAATATGGATCAAAGGGCTGAGATATAAATATATTTAAGTGCCTGACGAGCGAAGACCGAAGCACTTACTATGCTACTAGTAGTTTCTTAAATAGAAACATCTATTTTGCTTCAAGACATTTCAGTTGACTACTTAGCTAAAACCTTATTAAAGACTGGGCAAACATTGTTCTTCTGGGTGAGTTGTGGATTTGAGTTTAATTTTGGTTTCAATAGGCACTCAGATGTGGACTCTCTGCTGTGTGAAATAAAAGTAGTTATTTGACACCCCTAAATAAGCGTGTGTTCAGGATTCACCGGGAACCCATAAATAAGTGTGTGTGTAGGATTCATCAGGCACCCCTAAATAGGTGTGTGTATAGGATTCACCTTACACCCCTAAATAAGTGTGTGTATAGTATTCTCCTGGCACCCCTAAGTAAGTGTGTGTGTAGGATTCACAGTGCCCAGCAAGAGAGTAAACACAACAAGCAAACTCACTGGCGTGTCACAGGATTTTAAAAGGAATAGAAATACTGAGCACTATTGGCTAAAATAGTAGAGTCACAACACTCTTGTCTCTTTTCAAAATGGACAAAATGCTCAAAATTGGAATAACATTGTTGTTGTTGTTTTTGTTTTAAAGAAAGACAGTAAACATTCATAAAAGAATGTTTAAAAGAAGTTTGGCCAGAAGAAGATTTTGAATCATTTTAAAATTTCTGTTGATTTACCAAAGAGTTGTTTGTCTGTTTGTTTTCTCATTTTCCTTCCTTCATTCAAATTATTTCTTTCAAATGAACTTCCTTTTACATATTTTGAATGAAAAGTATAGCTTCAATACCTTCCCACTCATTTCTCACTGACAGGTTGTGGGGGTGCATAGGACCTAACATACTTTGTTTACCTTATTTCCAATGCCTTTGGAATAATTTACTTACTGCAAGCTTTCGATAGGGTGGCCCTGCGGCCACTCACTGGCACACAGGGAGGTTTGCAGGGCACGGCCACTCACTGGCACACAGGGAGGTTTGCAGGGCACGGGGCTAGTTTGTCCCTGGTGAAAGCATCAACCCAGACTGCCTGCTTCACTTGGCAGGGAATGTCCCTGGCCAGTGGCTTGCACAGAGGTGTGTCAGAGAGAAAGGAGAAGAAATAAACCTAGAAAAGTTTGGGAAAGTGTCTTAAAATACTTTATGCATACCTGTGAAAAGACAGAGGAGAGCCTATCTGTGGCAACAGTTCAAACTAGAGAAACAAAAAAAGACTTTAGAAGAAAACCAAGTTCATATACATGTTGGAGGCAGCTGCTTTGTGTGGGGTTTTAATCCCAACCCAGGGATGCTAATTCTGTAACATTAGACAGTTGCCTTTTTTGGGGAACAAAGGTGGAAGGGGGGGTTTCTTTTGTGTTTTTTTTTTCAGCGCAAAGTGATTTTGATCAGAAGGGACCAAGGTTTCAGCTCCAAGTACCTGACATTTCCATCCGAATCTACTTAAAAAAAAAAAAAAAAGAGTAGGGGAGTGGATCTAGTTTTTCAGGAAAAGAACCTCTCTACGCAATCCTGAAACTGATCTGTAGATTTACCTTTCCTTAATCAATAGAAAAAAACTTGATTGCAACTCAACACTTATCTGCCTCTAGTGCAGAACTAACTGAATTTTTGGTTTTAAGAGTCAGAGATTCAGACATCATCTCGGGATCAGAAATAATTGGCAAGTGGGGAGAACTGCCATGAATGCTTGCTTTACCTAACTCTTCCCTGGTTTACCAAGATTCTGCTTGCTGTTCCTGACTCCATTCCTCCGGTGTCTACAAAACGGGTGAGTGACATTTTTTTGTAAATACAAATATTTAAATGCATCCTCCCTCCTGCTCTCTGAGATGCTTCCCTGGGGCTCCCATCTTAAACTGGGCGACATCTCCCTCTGCTTAAGTTGTGTGATCTCTGCTAATGTCTTAGTACCTTTTTCAGCAAAAGCAGGCTAATATTTAACATGTGCTTGAAATGTCAATGTGGGTGATGGAAACCCAGGTTTGCACTAGAATTCTCTCAGAGTGAACTCGCTGCTCCTCCATGAAAGTTTGACTAAAGAGTTGTGAGAACTTCAAATAACAGGAGGGTTTTTACCTTGAAGAGTGCAGCTGAGAGCAATCTTGGGTTCTTGTGCAGACGCCTGTTTACTTTGGAGTCTGCATATGTGTTTGCACCTCTGTTCTCTGAGGCCACACAGTCCATTCATCTAACAGAAGTTGCTGCTTCCACTGAATGTAAACCACGATGAAAACGGGGCTCTAGTTTGGGTTTCAGTTCACTCTGGGGTTGTCTTCCCTTTAGTTAATTTGATGGGGTGAATTCCTTGTTCGTGCACCAGATTCTAATTTCATTGTCAATCCCAATCAGCAATTCTGGTGGACAATACCCCTACTCTGCATTGCAATATGAAAAGACGGTGGTCATTGTCTTAAAATAACAGCCACGAACGTGGTCTCAGGGCTCCAAAGGGATAAACTGGTGAGAGGGTCAAGGAGCACATAGAAATCCTCCTACCTGTAGAAACACATTGTGTTTTAATCAACTTCTAATTGCCCTGCGGGAGAACTATTGTGAAGACTGGGAGAGCCAGCAGAGGACCTGGCTGCAGCTTCAGAGACTTCAGAGGCTTCCGCTGTGGCAGGTCGGGGTGTGCAGGCTCCCGTGCCTGTGGAGTCAATGCCTTTGCTTTATTCACAGCCACTCTGGTTGATTACATATAATTACATGACGATTTGAACGGTCTCATTACCCTTCCAAACGGGCTTCTTCTGGGGGCCCAATTTGTTCACGAAATGCTGAACTTCAAAAGCTTTCAGGGAATATTAACCCGACTCAGAACTGGGGATGTTATGTGAATTTGTTCTGTGATGGTTGTGAGGTGTCTTGAGATTTGCCACCAAACACACCTGGTGTTCTGTTTACTCTGGCAAGCTGGGGATTTTTTTCCTTTTTCTTTTTCTCTTTAAAATTCCAGGATGAATTATTCATCATTACTTAGAATTTGGGTCTCTTTCATCTTCGCACTTGTACGGCACCAAGGTGAGTACTACAGAATTCCATACAGCTCTTGATTAGCATGCTCTTGAATTTATAAAGAGACACTTTCGTTGGAACTATGATTGTAAGGGCAGGTATACATGTGTCTACAGAGACAACAAAAAAAATGAAAATTAAATTCTGTTGTCAAGGGTAAAATACATTAACTTTGAGTGATATTCACTTAATTCTTGCTTTCCCTTATTTAAGGTTGAATACAATTTGTAGATACTAAATCTTCCTCTTTTGATGGAGTGACTCTTTAATAATGTAATTTTTTTTTCATGAAACATATATGATGTTGTTATTGTTGTGTGTGTATCACACAACAATCAATCACAATTGATTCAGAGTTGACCTTCCTGCTGGCTTTCAGAGGCTATAAACAGGAAGAGATTATCCAACTTCCTCCTTTGGAGCAGCTGGTGGATTTGAACTACCTGCCTTTAGGTCAGCAGTGCAACTCTCTACCCACTTGGAAACCAGAGCTCCATTTAAATATACATTGGGGGGCAGCTGGTGACATACCTGGTGACAAAGTCTCGTTAAGCCATTTAACTTGAGGATGAAAGTTTAAAGAATGTACATGTTTTAGCCAAAACTCAGGAAGTTACAAAGGCGTGAAGCCCTCTGTATCAGTAGCTTTTCACGCGGCCATAAGACAGTTACTCCCCTCCGTGATTCCTAGGTGAAAGGACATAATTCTCTCTGCTCTTTTGTTTTTTATGTTCCCTACTCTTGCTTTAGATTTTAGCTAAGAAGGGCCATTCAAAATAAATCTTAAACTTTTAGGGTTAATATTCTGAAACATCTTCCTTTGCTTGCCTGTTTTTTTTGGTTTAACTAGTACATGATTACAAATTTGAGATGAAGAGATATGGAAGACATGTGTAGCGCTTATCTTTTTCCAGAGTTGGAGAAATTGTAACAGCTGTAAACTCCATGTATTTGAAACATCCCAAGAGTGGAAGAGTTCCGCTGACTCCAAGCTCCTACTTGGGCCCCATCCCAAGCCCAAGGCCATCTGGTGCAGGAGAGTAGCCATCAATACCAGCCTAAAGCCAGCAGATTTAGGGGTATTCTGCCTTCTGCTAACCCTTACATTATTGATAGTTCGTGTTTAGAATTTTAAAAAAAATATAGTAATATTTTCTTAATTGGAAATTATATTCCCTTTTACTACGAGCCTATTTTCACTCATTTATTCACTGAATAATTATTTACTGCCTTTGTCCTATATTAGGGACCCTAGTGCATCATGAGTCTAGCTGTTGACCACGGTTCTTAGTCTGAATCCATCAGCTTCTCTGCAGGAGAAAGTAAAGTTGTCTCTTCCTGTAAAGACTTGTAGCTTCGCCCACCTGATGATAGATCTGGGAGTCGGAATCGCCTTTTCAGAGCTGGGTTTCATTTTTTGATCAACTGTAGTAGATATCCTTTTTATTTGTATTCTTCCTGGGCCTGATCATTTTCCAGTTGTACATTCTTGCTTATTTAGAATCATGAACTGAATAGGCTGGCTCGAGTACAGAAGAATATCACAGACTTGTCTCACCGGTGGAGGGCTGTGAGATCGAGAATAATCTCTATGTTCACTGTTTTGGGCCCTCCCTTGGGAAGGTTTGGAAGAGGTGCTTTCTCTTAAGCAGTCTGGCCCAGGCAGACCAAAATACCAACAGACCACTTACATTAACACACTTCCCACTTGGTGTGAGTTTGAGTCCTTATTCACGCTGGAGCGTGGCTCTCAAACTCTAGGAAAGATAAATCTTTGACATGACTTGATTGATTTTTTTATTATGCGTTTGAGATAGTTCCTCACTATACACATTTAATAAGTGCCTTTGTATTATGCAGAGGCAGGGATTAAAAAGGAAATTTTAGATTTCTGACTTCTAAGAATTTGGAATAGGTTGCTTTCCTGTTCAAACCCAAAGGTTAGAAAACTCTTCCTCACTCACTGATTGTTGTATTCAATCAGGCACCTTGGCCAAGTTGCTCCTGTAATTAAACTCCCATAATTACAGTACCTTCTAAAGGTTAAAATATGATCAGTCTTTCAGAACTTTCTGGGAACTGAAGGGCAATGCTTATACTCTAATGAGTGGACTGGTTTTTCTCCTTTTACTTCTAGTGTTAGCCTTTAAGACCAATTAGTTCTCCATCCCAGCAGAGGACCTGGGGCTTGGCCAGGCACTGCTAGGCCACTCTCTGACCACTCTACTTTCTCTCTGACATGAGCGGTTGTCTGCTCCCTAAAAGCTCCCCAGGGATCAGGACAGTCTGTAACCAGGTGATGGCCAGACCTATCTGCTCCATCGGCTCTGAGCAGGAATGTTCCTAAGAAAAGGCCCCCAAGATGGTGCCTGAGCATCAGAGCCCAGCAAACAGTTCCCTCGAGAACTGTGATCAGAATCCCCTGAAAGCTGACCAACATTCCCTGCCCCGATATTCTGCTTTCATTCAAGACAGTGGAGAAGGTGCCACCAAAATGCGACTTGTGTCATTGGTGCCCATTAAACCTAAAAATCAGAAAGGCAGACCATGGGGATGTTGTTTTTCTGTCCATCCTGGACACTTGGCTTTTGGATTAGAAACTTCTGAAGACCAGTTGTGCTGCCAGGAGAGTTGGGGAGACTGTGTCAGGAGGGTGCTGTGTTTGTGTGTAACTTTCACCTTGTGGCCAGGACAACTATCCCACATTTTGCCTCTAGATGCATCTCAAGGGCCTGGCCTCCAGAGGCCCCATAGGATCTGTGTCTGTAAACAGACCAGGCAGAGTGCCTTCTCCCAGGGTCCTTGCTCAATCAAGGTCATTCTTGGGCCAGCTACTACAAACCCTGTCCTCCCACACTTTCCCAGTTCCGAGTGTTGTTCATTTCCTGCTGTAATCTGGTATCTTCTCCAATTGTGCAGCAGGAGGGAGGGGCGCCTAGCTCAGGATGGGTTCTGAGTTCCTCACCTCCTGATTCAGCCTCCTGGGGCCACAGCTGGCTGACGGGCACTTCTCAGCACCCTCAGAGCTCCAGGCAGGGGTGATCTCAGCCCTTCCAGCCAGCACACCCTTGTACCACCCCTCAAAATATGTAAAAGCAGAGAAATGAAGTGTGGGATGATTTGTCCAAAGTAGAAATTCATCACCCATCTCCCCTCTTCCGGAGTCAGGAAATAATGTGGGCTCAGGGTTAGGATATACATGAGCAGGCAAACCAAGCTGCATGTAGTCTTCAAGATGCCCCAAGAAAGGCTGGCTTTCAAGGTGGGAGGAAGTGGCTTAGCCAAGCAGAAGAGGGAGCTGACACCTGTCTAACCACCATCTCTCTTGACAGCTCAGCCCAGGGAGCTCATGTATCCGTTTTGGCAGAATGATACCAAAACCCCCAAAGTAGATGATGGAAGCTCGTCCGAGATTAAGTTGGCCATCCCTGTCTTCTTCTTTGGCGTCCCTTACCGAACTGTCTACGTAAGTGGAGAAGCAGCTCAGAAGTTGCTTAGTGGCTCATCGCTTTGCTTGTCATTAAGGAAAGCATCTTCAATATCCTCTTCCAGGGCTCCGGAAACAGGATTTATTAACAGCCAAAACAACAAGTTCTGAGATTTCATGAGCTGATAGGTTTTATGATTAAGAAAGTCAAAGGTATATTTAATGGCTAATGTTCATAGTGAAGGAGTATCCAGGGCCATAAATTGCTTTTGTGGGTGATTAAACACTGAAGTGGAGCAGAGTCCCCAATGCCATGAGCATTATTTCTGCTACTCGACAAGATAAAAAGATACAATATACCACACTAGGAGCGAACTCATTTTTCTTTTCCTTCTGGGGGTGTGAAAAGTTTAGGCATCTGTTTTTCATAGGCTTCCAACCAATTTGGAGCAGAGTCATGGCCCTGTTGAGGGGTAGGCCACAATGAGGTCAAAGTTACTTGAAGAGCTGGCCACCTTCACTAGTCCTGTAGGAATGCCAGGGGGTCCTGTTTTCAAGCCAGTGCTAAGATATGATGCTATGTGCTGTCAAAGGCCTCCTGGGTCACTGTGCTCTGAAATTATTTGGATCATTAAATTGGCTGCTAGTGAGACTTGCATATGAAGAGGATGGTTACGAGCATCAAACTGTCTTTGGCCTTAAAAGATAGTGAAAAGTGTAGATAAACTGTATCCTGTCCTAGCCTGTCCTGTGCTCTGAACTGACAGAACTCCAAGCACCTCTATGCCTGGCCATTTCCAAGCTGGGAACACTATTCTCTCCATTTTTAAAATTCTAAGTCAGGGCTGATGACCAGTTGAAAAACAGTTCCTTCTGTGATCTTGGAGTCCTTGGATGATGCAAACACTTAGCATGCTCAGATGCCATCTAAAGGTTTGAGGTTTGAGACCATGCAGCGGCATCTCAGAAGACTCAGTGATCTACTGCCGAAAACTGAGCCACGGAGCACGGTTCTGCTCTGGCACGCACTGGTTGCCACCAATCAAAGTTGGTTGGTCTCATTCATTATCTTACTATTGTTTTTCCATACTGTCAAGTCAGAACGAATCCATAGCTGACTCTCCAGAGGATTTTCAGAGGCAGTAAATTGCATGAGAGGAGATTTCCCATCTTCCTCCTGTGGAGCAGCTGGTGGATTCAAACCCTTGCCTTTGGGTTCGCGGCACAACACTTTACCACTACACCACCAGAGCTCCCTATTTTCTAACTTGTTGTTGTTGAATACTGTCGAGTTGGAACCTACCCATAACTGACCCTCAGTGGGTTTTCAGAGACAGCTAATCTCATGGGAGGAAATTGCCAATCCTTCTTCTGCAGAGCAGCTGGTGGATTCGAACTGCATACCTTTGGGATTGCAGTGCACCTTCTTACCACAAGGCCACCAGCATCGGTACCACTTGGGAACTTACACCTTCATAAGGTGCACCCTCTAAAACCTTCTGAATCAGAAACTTGGAAGAGAGTGTCCAGTAATCTGTATCTAACAAAACCTTCAGGTGATTCTGATGCCCACAAAAGTCTGAGAACCACTGATGTTATCTATGGAGTGTAATTAAAACACACATGAATCATTGCCAGCTCCCTCAGCTAGTGTCTTAATCACACCTATTATTTCCTAGCAAACACAAAGCTGTGGTATCACGGAATGCCTTTTATGATCAATCCATACACAGCTGACCTTCCCTACTCTGCATTTGCATTTGTAGCAGCAGATTTTAAGTTTTGGGAAGTGCCACTCTGATTTTGGAGAGGAGAATTGAGTATAGGACTCCCATTCTAGAAGCCTTTGTCTCCTGGGCCTTTAGAATACATGTCTTTCGCTAAGTCCCCCTTCCTCCCCCATCACACAATGGGATATGGAGTATGAGGAGTTCTTGCCCTTGCAAAAAGAGGATCCTTGGCTTGAGGCAGACTCACCTGAGCTAAGGTATTCCCTGCATTTCCAGATCTTTGAGTAATGCAATCTTTTCCGAGACCCTGAGCTGTTACTACAAGGAGATGATAGTGTCTTATTGTAGCTCAGTCTCCAACTTCCTTCCAAATGCCATACTTGTTCTACAATTCATTGATTACCCTTGGCCCCGGTGGTGGGGTCAGGGCTGCTGTTAATGCCCCAAAATATTATTAATGATTATAAGGAGTAGTTGCAATGTACAGGAAAGTAGTCACCAGGTTCCCTGCATGCAGAAACTACAAGGATTCCCACTCTATGAGTTTCTGCTTTTGAAGCTATGTAAGCCACAGATTAAGCCAACCTTTCTATTAGCTGCTTCTGACTCATGGTGATCCCTTGTGCAATGGGTTTGGACTGTTGTGAGCCATAGGCTGGCTTTTGGAAGTTGATTGCCAAGTCTTTCTTCCTAGTTCCTTTTAGTTTGGAAACTCTGCTGATGTCTGTCATAGCAACACAAAAGACCCACTGACAGATGGGTGATGGCTCTGCATGAGGTGCATGGGCTGGGGATTGAACCCAGTTCTCCTGCATGGAAGATTAGAATTCTACCACAGACCCACCAAATGCCTTTAAATCAGCCTCATATACTAACATCTACAGCTGCAGTTGCTGGCAGAAATATAATCATTTACAAGTTCCGTGTGCATATTGGCTTGTGATTTGCAGTAAGGTTTAGTAATTTGATAAATTTACCAAGTTATTTACAAATCATGAAGAAATTACCATAAGACTCATTTGCATAGACCATGTAAACTTATCCATGTCTCAATTTCTATGCAGTGATTATACAAAGAAGCCCTCAAATGGCAAGAGCAGTAATGGGATTGGGCATCTGTGAGACTTAACCTTGTCCTTGCTCTGAGAGCACAAGTGGTTGTGACATCAATAAAAATCATTTGAATGCCACATCCAGAGTAGAGGAGTCATGTCCTGCATTGTGAGCTCAAAGATGGATGGTGTCTATAATTTATCGTTCTTTGACACTCCTCTTTTGTCATATAATAGGGATCAACCTTGGACATAAAGCTTCTCAAATTTTTATTTTTTCTTCCTTGTTGTCATTGCTGATGATTGTGCATCTGTGTCTGGGTCTGTTCTTGTTCCCACCTTTCTTGTTGCCTGTCCTTCCCAGCCCCCAACATCGCCCGTGTACCTAATCCCACTATACGTACCCATAAGCACCCACATGTTCTCACATACACTCCAGTAGCAGTTATTAAGTATAAATAAAGATAGGATAGAAAACATGAAAATCAGACTGATGATTAATAAGAAATGAAGCTGATGACAAATTGAAAGTGAAAGAAAACCGATGAGTTTGTCTGGAAGTAAACCAACCTCCTCGTTTGAGCGATGAAAGCTAGTGTTTGGGGGCTTCTAATTCAGCAGTTTGAAAGTTGCCTTCATTCATATGATTATGCTGCTGTCTTGGTTTGCGAGTCTGATGTGGTGGTGGTTTCAGATCTGTTGTGCAAGCCCTCTCTTCTGTTTGCAGGTCAACAACAATGGAGTTGTTTCCTTCAATGTGCTGGTCAGCCAGTTCACACCAGAGTCCTTTCCCCTGACGGACGGGAGGGCCTTCATTGCCCCATTTTGGGCAGATGTGCACAATGGAATTCGAGGCGAGATCTATTACAGAGAGACCATGGATCCCATCATCTTGAAAAGAGCCACCAAGGACATCAGGAAGTACTTCAAAGACATGGCAACCTTCTCTGCCACTTGGGTTTTCATTGTGACGTGGGAGGAAGTCACGTTTTATGGAGGGAGCAGCACCACGCCTGTAATCATTCCAACTTCCCTTTTCCACTTCATATTCTGACCCCTAATTCTTGCCTCATTCCACTACCCTCAAGCAATCTAATTGTTAGAGGGGAGGGGAGTCAGTTGCCTTGAGTTAAACTAATGAGCCTTGCCACCCACTTTCCGGGCAGCAGAGGGAAATATCATACCTAACCAGTCCAGTCAGCCGTAATATTTCAGATGTGTCACCTTATCACAAATCATTATGAATGTCTACAAAGAACGCCTCAACCATTTTCTTGCAACCAGTAACATTCTTGATTGGCTGAAGCGTGACTGAGGCATTGAGACTTTATAATGAAGGGCAACATAATACCCCAAAGGCACTTTCTTCTTGACAGGGTCACAAATACCTCTCTCTCCATCACCAATTTCCACTTTTAAAACAAAACAAAACAAAACAAAAAAAAAACACAACCAAAACCTGGTAGGAAGAGAAAAGCAGGGTGCTGGATTTGGTGTAAATGGCCTGGTTCATTGCATTACAAATGACTGTTGTTGTTGTTGTTGTGGTGACCAGGTTGAAATTCCACATATTTGATGTTCATTAGAGTGGGCAGTTAGAAAATGTCAAGAATAAAGTTTCAACATCTGCTCTGAAATCCCAAATGAGCAGTCAAATAAAAGTCAGATATGAAAGACTATTGCCAGCAATATGGTAGGGATAATCAACTTTCTACACAAAGGAGCAGGATGTATTTTTCACAGAAGCCTGCAGCTTGCCTGGGTGACAATGGAAGTGGAGAGCTTTGAAGTCAATAGACTCTGTACAATTTCCAGTAAGCAGTCCACCAAAATCACCCCGCTGAGTCAATCCAGGCCTCTGTGACTCTACAGGACAAGGTGAAACTGCTTTGTTAGGTTTCTGAGACTATAAATCCTAATAGGGACAGACTGCCTCCTCCTCCTACTTAGCAAATAGTGGGTTTGATCTGTTGACCTTTCAGCTAGCAGCCTAACACTTAATCCACTATGCCATCAAGGATTCGCTCCAGTAAGCAAAGACACTTCAGAAACTGCCTTCTGAGTCCTAAAAGTTCTTTCCAATTCCATCTGTTTTCCAATTGCCTTGGCGATGAGTCAGTGGTTTAGGGGTGGAACAGAAGCTGCTGAGGGAGAGGCAGAGGTGGAGAAGTGCTGCGCTTGCAGTTCGCAGCTGCAACACAGTAAGCACATTGGATTTTAGCACCTTCTGCCCAGAGTATCAAGAAGCACTTTATCGCTAAAAGGTTTTGTAGAACAGAAAGACACAAGTGGCTGCATTGGCTGGAAGCAACCTCTAAAGAAGCATACGTTTCCCTCTGTCATGTTATGGATTGCTAACGACTCCTTGGATGATGTTTTATGTCCTTTAAGCCTCATACCTTACAACGTTAGAATGCAGGATGCCAGCAATCGATAAATTTTAGTGTCAAGGGGAAAAAAGAGAGAAGAAATGCCCATCAAATGCTGACCACCATTTTTTTTTTTAAATTTCCATTGGCAGTAAAAGTGGCAAGATAATTTAGGTACTTTCTGGTTTATGCTTCGGAGTACATTTCTGGGCTGGGTGAGAACTTTCTATGAAGATGAATGAGGCAACATCTAAGTGCCCTGAGTTCCTTGGACAAAAGAGATATAATCCTGTAGAGGGGTACAGTGTCCATTTCTAGTCTTTACATGGGCCCCAACCTTGTCTATCACCCATTGTCCCAGGTTTCTCCTTTTATCTAGAAACACACGTCGTCAAGCAAAATAAACACCGTGCTGGAGGGACCATTGCTGTTAGCTGCGGTTAAGTAGGCTTCCAGCTCATGGCGACCCCGTGCACAAGGAGATCGCACTGTTGTGGTCCATGAGGTTTACACTGGCTGATTTAGGGAGGGAGATAGATTACCAACTCTTTTGTTATTCTGTCTTCATCTGGAAGCTCCTCTGAGACCTGTTAGTATCCTCATAGCACACAAGCCTTCAGTGGCAGACAGATGGTGGGTGTCCATGACGGGCACTCATTGGGAATCAAACCCAGCTCTCTGCACAAAAGGCAAGAATTCTACCATTGAACCACCACTGTCCCTTGTCAGAAAACCTCATGGAAACTCAATAGAGAGGGGAGGGGAAGAAGATCTATTTGCTGAAGAGAGACAATTACTGAGGGCTTACTTCATGCTCAGCATTGTCGAGAGCTATTTTTGGAAGTCAGTCAACCCTCACAAAAGTGTTCCATGATATGTATCTCCACTTTAAAGATGAAGAAACTGACCCTCGGTTAAGTAAGGTATTCAAGTGGCAAGTGCAGGAATTCTACCTCAGAAAAGGAGGAGCAAGGAGCTGTGGTGGTGAAGGGAGTTACGTTACTGGCTGCTAACCAAAAGGTCAGCCGTGCAATCCACTAACTGTTCAGCAGGAGAAAGATGGGCCGTCTCTTCCAGTAAAGATTTATGGCCCCGAAAACCTGGCAGAGAGTGTCTGTGAGTCGGAACCACCCCGAAGCAGTGAGGTGAGTTTGGGCTGAAGAGGCAGAGCAGCAGTTCAAGCAGTTTCTGAACTCGAAACCTTGAACCTTTTCTTCAGCTGCCACCTCCACATAACATATATCCTTTCACATATAATGGAGGTTTTCAAGAAGTGAAAAGATGTAAAATCCAGAAGAATCTTAAAACTTGTGTTTACAGAGGGGTATGTGATGGAGAGAGGGGGGGGAGACATGGGAATGAATATTGTTGTTGAGAGTCACCTCTGGAATGTTCCAGGGATGGCTGGCTTGGTTTGAAGGAACTTTTAGGATCAGAACTGGGCTGCTCTAGAGATGTGCTTGGAGCAAAGATGTTCCTCTAGAAGGAATTCGCTTCCTGAAGGGGGAATCCAGGTTCAGTATTTGTGTGGCCTTGATTTTGCTCCTGTCTGTTGGGCCTGACCCTTCCAGGGACCTGCTAGTAATCCAGAGGTGGCCGCTCACTCGTTTCTGTGACCCACTTTCCACTTCTGTTTGAAACGGGCTCAAGAATGAAGGCATCTACCTGGTCAGCTTTATCATAAACACCATCGACTGTGGAAGAACGGAGCTTGAGGAGAGAGAAAGTTCTGCTGTACAAAAAGAAACTTTTCTTTACTTGGATCCTGTCTCCTTCCAAGGGACTGTCTAGGATGGGGAGATTTGGGGCTTCCAAGATCCTCTACCCAGTTTGATTACACAAGATAAGGATTTGGGTCTTCCTCTGGGGCTGGCACAGTGTGTTAGCCAGGATAGTATCAGGCAGCAGGGGAATGCTGGGTCTGAATGGGAAAAGGTCAGTGTTGTCTCTCTTTTTAACTCTATATTCATTTTAATTTCCTGAAAACATGCATCAAAGACCAGGGACAAGCAAAGGGAAATAGTAAGGATGGAATATGTTAGGGCTTACTTCTCAAGATTTCACACACGGTTCTGGATTAGTCTGTGATGCCAGAGTACGAAGTAGTGGACTGTGCACTCTGGCTGGAGCCCTGAATTCTGTTGCTGGGTCACTGCGACATTTCTAGAAATTCAATGCAGGATTCTGTCTTAGCCGTAAGATGGGAATGGGGGAAAGAAAATAGCCTAGCTCAGGATTGGGCGAAGACACAGATGAGCATTGAGAATTTTGCAGACATAAATGCTCAATTAGAAGAGCAATTTCTCCCCACAAAGTGCTTTTTAAAAATCACTTTCCCATTTCCATTTGAAAAGGGGGAGACATCTCATCAAGATTAGTTGTGTTCTTCCAGGAAGAGGGAGAACATGATCCTTATCGCCACTTTAGTCACATCGACTAGCATTTGCTTGCTCTTCTCCCCTGACCCCAGCCAGCCTGAGGAACAGAGCTGGCCTGTCCACAGCTCCCAGAACGAGGGTTTGCCTCCCTTTCTCCCCGGCTTGCGGTTTCCTGTAGTTTATGCTCATGCTGCCATCTATAGGTGCTCTCGTATCATCACAAGTTTAGGATTGTTCTATCTCGCTGAAGTCGGAGATGTAAGAGAGACGCTGAGTCAGACTCTGGGTTTTCTCAGGCAATTCCTCTTTCAGATGCACAGTTCCACAGGTCTTGCTTTTCCCCACCAGCGGCGAGAACAGAGTCAGAGATGAAGCAGATCTGAGGGTCTGGCCGCTCAGCTCTGAGATGTTTGGGAGCTGGAAGGGGCCTGGCTCAGGGCAGCTGCAGTAGGGAAGAGGGCCTCCTGGGAAGTCTGGTTCATGAAAACACCCCTTTTCACTCTGTAGGTGAACACTTTCCAGGCTGTTCTGGTCTCTGATGGCTCCTATACATTCACCCTCTTCAATTACTATGAAATTAACTGGACCACTGGAACCGCGAGCGGCGGGGACCCCCTGACGGGTCTCGGTGGCGTCATGGCGCAGGTAGGTGGCTTTTGGTTTCCTCCTCTTGCCGATTTTGAAGTCACCGCAACTCTGAGCTGATGTTACTCGGCTTTCTGTAGAGAATGTCAGCAGCTTTTAACCAGAGACGTGCATCTGATCTTTAAGTGGGCTGCCTGGCTGGGGTTGCCCACCTTGGATACTGTGCAGGGCAGTGTGTGTGGAGGGGGTACTAATCAGGTTTTTCACACCCAGAATGGTGTCCTCTCCCCCTTACCAAAGATCCTGGGGAAAAGGGGTCTCTCTGCTTGGAGGCATGCAAGATTCTGAAAAGGAAATGTTTGGTCACGTGAACTAACAGGGTTGGTGCCTGTGCTCAGAAGTCCTGACTGACTTTTCTGCTTCAGGCAGGATTTAATGGTGGAAACCTCACCAATTTCTTCAGCCTCCCAGGGTCGAGAACCCCTGATATTGTGAATATCCAAGAGACCACAAATGTCAACGTTCCAGGCCGCTGGGCTTTTAAAGTTGACGGGAAGGAAATTGACCCAGCCAATGGCTGCACCTCCAGAGGTAAAGGCTTTTCCTCTTCTCTCTGGCAAAGCATAGTTTGCTTAGTTGAGATTGACAGGCAGGCTTTTAAGCCATGGGGGCGGACGCGTTCCTGATGCCTTACTCTTTTGACATCTCTCAGCTGGGTAATGGAGATCAAGGTAATTTTAGCATGCACATTCATCACTCCGGGAGCTGAAACCTTGCATTTGCTCCACTGTGGGTTTTTACATCCTCTCCTGGGTTCTAAGCACACTCCCTGCTCTCAACAGCCCCAATGTCAACCATGGGCCTGTGTCGTTACTTAACCAGAGGGGACAGAAGGAAACCCTCCTGTTTAACATTATTTCTGTTGTTGTTGCTGCTACCGTTTCCCCTTTAAATCTCTCTTCTCATCTTTACACTTGCTCTGCCATCTGCACTTTGTAAATCCACAGGAGTGGGCGACTTTGGAGTATCGCCAAGTCCTATGAGGGTAAATCAGTATTTCCAAGCACAACTAGAAAGAAAGAAAATGTATAGACTTTGGGGTAGCTTCTGTCCTCAAATCCTCCTAGCAGCCTCAAAACATCCAGGAATTTGGGGGGAATCAAAGCAGGCTCCAGGGCTCTATGAACAAGCTGTCACTGAACCTCAGTGGGTTTCCTTTAGATGTGTATCAGAAGTTTGGCGCCTTCTCTGAACTATCAAAACCTCTTTGAATGTGCAAAGCAGTCCAGGACTCTCACAGGATCAACCTGGTTTGTGGATTCCAGTTTTTTAGGAGCCCCAAAAGTGTTCAGGAAACACAATTTCTGTTAATTTCTCTTCTTCCTGGATTTATATAACTAGATGCAGGAAATCCATCAGTCCATTTGTCTGTCTATCCATTCACCTATCAAGCCACTCATCTAGCCGCCCATCCATTCATTAATTCATCTATTGATTAATTCATTCATCTCTCTCAGCTTTCCAGTGAACATTTTGAGGATTCCAGCTAGATGCCAACTACTGTTTTAGGTGCTGGAGGTGAAGGTGTCCCCAGTGCCACTCCTGTGGCGGAAGGACAGTCGCAGGGACAGTGATGACACAGGTATACTGTGATGGACATGAGTAGGGTGCTGTGGAAGCATGAGGAAAGGTCCTAGGGAAAGTAAGTGGACTGAGTGTTTCTAGACCTCTAGGAAAACCTTGGGTTGGGAGGAGGGTTTCAGGGAGTCTCTTCCGCTCAACTGATAGAAAGCATAGGCTGGTGACTTGTACATATTGGCAGCTCCTGGAGGCCACATTTTCTCTCTTGATTCGGCTTCAAATTGCTAAATATCCCCAAAAAGCCATATTCATGTGATCTGAAGTGCCTGCACCTTCTGCCACCATGTTCCTCGCCCTCTGCCTCTGCTCTTTAAAAAAGGTTGTTTGTGAAGGTGATCTCCCTAGCATGTCTCTGTGGTCTCCTCAAAGTCCCTCATGTTCAGAATAGCAGATAACTATCAGAGGTATCAAAATGGAGCAGAAAAAGCTAGTTCCAGAGTACACCAATATTTCATGTGCCCTCCTTCTTTATAGAGTGAAAATGCAGCATCACTTAAAGCCTGTGAAGGACACCAAGAAATGCTGCATTATCTTTCTCTCCCCACTGTAGCCTGGACTAAGTTACAGACTCTTACCAGATGCCTCCTCGCCTTTGTCCTGGCATTACAGAGCTGACGGGAGGTGGCCCTTCAACATAAGTGCCCAGCAAGGGCCTCTCACCTGGGTCCTGGGAATGAAATGCTGTGATAATGGGAAGCATTGGCTGGCAGAGTGGAGCGGTTGGCCAGGCGCCAGCTGTATACAAAGTCTCTACTTTGACTTCATTCTTTGCCTCCTGAGTTATGGGTTTGGGTTTCATAGACAGGACAAATTCAATATCCTGATACAGACTGCTGTGCATTTTTATGTACCACGAGGCATCTATCAATCTAATGAGATGGGGAGTTGGCCTGGGTTGTAGCAGGGGAAGTCTTGCATGGAGCTGGTTTATTATATCATCATTTCACAAACAAAATTATCTCACCGAGAGTCTACCTTTGGGTCCAAACCTCCTCTATTCAAAGATATTTCCCTCTCATTTATGGGAAGAATGAAAAAGCAGAAACTAGAAATTATGCCAAGCGGAGGCTGTTACAATATATGCAGCCCTGGACTAGTGCCAAAGAACATTGAGAATGGAGGGGCCTCCTTTAAGGATGGATGCATCCAGCCTACTGGGAATGTGAAGACATCTATTATCCCATTTTGGGGGCTTATTCTCAGCAGATAGGAAACAATTGCCTGTTGAGACATAACTGCTCCTGTTAGACGGATGCAGGAAAGACAATTACAGAGGCACCTGTGACTTCGGCTTGGACTAACCTGTAGCCTGGTGCTGCTGTTCCCTAGATGTAATGTTTGCTTTATGCAAATGTGAGAAATCTTAGCCAGTCCTTTGCAGACTACATTCATTCCAGGTGCATGATAGTACTTATATTAATGTGTCTGTGGTAATCTCCTCTTTAGACTACCTTGATTTAGAAATGCTTCTACTTCTATCAGTGTAGGCCAGGTTTTTAAAACTACACTGATTCCTATGAGACAGGGATGAAAAAAAGAGCACTCTTCCCATTTTATAGAGAAGGAAAACTGAGATTTATGGAAATTACGTCAATGGCATTTGAAAGTGAGCTGCAGAATTGTTACCATTGGCCTGCGCTTTTGGCCTCCAGCTTCATCCAAAGATGAACACAAAGTTCTAAGACCAGATGACTAGACATGCTGTTTTTCCACAGAAATTGATGTCACTTTTTTTAAGGAAGGGTTCATTTTTCAGGAAAATCGTCTCAAAGATTCAGTATCCATGAAATAAATACTAGTTTGTATTTTAAAACTGAGCAACCATTTTTCCATCTTTTCCATTGCCCTGTTACTGTTACTGTGTGCTGTTGAGTCATCTAAGACTCACGATGACACTTGGAACTACGGATCCGAACCTTGCCCTATCCTATGCCACTCACAATCTTCGCCTGGCTCAAACTCATTGTTAAAATCACTGTGTCAACCCATCTCATTAAGGGTCTTCTTCTTTCTCTTACCTCCACCTTTCCAAGCATGATTTCTTTTTCCAAGGGCTGTCTCCGCCTGACAACATGTCCAAAGTATATAAGACAGAGTTTCACCATTCTTGTTTCTAAGGAGCAGCCTGGTTGCACTTCCTCCAACATGGATTTGTTTATTCTTTTGGCAGTCCATGGAACATTCAACACTCTTTGCCAACACCATAGTTCAAAGGCATTTATTCTTTTTCTGTTACCTTTATTCATTGTCCAACTTTGAGATCTATAGGAAACAATTGAAAACTACAACGAGTTGTATCATCAGATGCACCTTAGTCTTTAAATTTCCATCTTTGCTCTTTGACCACTTGGAGAGGTCTTTGACAGCAAATTTTCCTAACTGTCCTATATTTGTCAAATAGTTCTATCTGAGCTCTAGTGGCCCAGTGCGTAAAGAGCTGCACTGCCAACCAAAGGGCAGGCAGTTCAAATCTACCAGCTATCCTCTGGAAAAAGATGATCAGTCTCCTCTCATGTGAGTTATATTGTTGTTATGTGCCGTCGAGTCACCTGTGACTCATAGCGACATGATATATACAGCAGCCCTAAACCCTGCCCTATCCTGTGCCAATCTCACTGTCTCTGACACACCTACCCCCATTACCTTAGTCACTGAATCATCCACCTCATAGAGGGTTTTCCTCTCCTGTGCTGTCCCTCCCCACCATCCTCACAAGCATGATGTCCCTCTCCAAGGACTGGTCCCTCCTTGCAACATGTCCAAAGAATGTCAGATGAAACTTCAGAATCCTTGCCTCCAAGGAGCAGCCTGGTTTCACCCTCTCTAGGATGAACTTGTTTGTTCTCCTAGCAGTCCATGGTATATTCAATACTCTTCTCCAATACTATAGCTCAAAGGCATCAATTCTCCTTCTGTCATCCCTAATCATTGTCCAGCTCTTTGATGCATAGCAAATGATAGCCTTTGAAAACCCGCTGAAGAGTCAGCTATAAATCGGTTCACCCTTGATGGCAGTGAGCTGAGCTTGAGCTCTGTGTGGTAGACAATGAAAGAAGAATGGGGCATGGACATGGCCTAGGGCAAGAGAAAAGGCAGTGCACACAAAAGCCTTTAAAGGAAGGGCTTCAGTGTAGAACCTAATGTTTCCAAATATGCCAAGCCAGAGCTCAGGTCTTTACAGAATCTTCTAGGATGCCTGGAATTTATTCCCATGTATCTGCCTCCTTTTCTGGCACATTGTAGCCCCTCAGCATATGTATGTTGTGTGAATAAATGTATTAACAAATATTGGGCAAATAAATAGCCTTGCTGAACTAACTAGGTGAGTTTGGTCTTTCTGAACACTCTTCCACCCACTCCTAAAAGGGAAGAAATAATGCCTCTCCCATGAATTAAAGATTAGGTGCCTTTTCCTTGAGTGAGGATTTGCTCCTCAGCCGTGGAAGTGATAATGCAGCGGTGTATCTGAGAACCCAGGCTTTGATTCTGTCTCCCTAATGAGTTGTTGCGTGATCCTGGATAAATTAGTCAACTCCTCTTACGTCACTTGTAAAAATCCTGACACAGGGTTCTTGGCTGCCCTTAAATGGTACAATGCCAGGTAAGCATTTAGCCCTCTGCCTGGCACAGCGAGTAAATGCTCAATAAATGCTGGCTCAATGTCATTCTTCCCCAGGACAGTTTCTTCGGCGAGGAGAGGTGTTCTGGGATGACCTGAATTGCACCATCAAGTGCCGCTGTTTGGACTTCAACAATGAGATCTACTGCCAGGAGGCCGCATGCAGCCCCTATGAGCTGTGTGAACCCAAAGGCAAATTCTTCTACTGCAGCCCCGTGGAGACCAGCACGTGCGTGGTGTTTGGGGAGCCACACTACCACACTTTCGATGGCTTCCTTTTTCACTTCCAAGGCTCCTGTGCTTACCTGTTGGCCCGACAGTGCCTGCAGACATCCAGCCTTCCCTTCTTCAGCGTGGAGGCCAAGAATGAACACCGTGGGGGCTCTGCGGTCTCCTGGGTGAAGGAGCTGTCTGTGGAGGTGAATGGCTACAAGATCCTCATCCCTAAAGGAAGCTATGGGAAAGTCAAGGTGAGCTGCTCTGCTCCCTTCACAGGGAGCTGGAGACTGCAGCCTGGGATGACCTCCCCAGGTCTCCTGGCTCTGCTGTCTGGCTCTCCACTGCACCAATGAGACGTGTGGCTCTTCCTGCCCTGCGGATATCTTAGGGGAAACATTTTGTAGGCCTAAGTTTATTTACACAAGAGTTAATCTAAGCTGCCTCTCCTTGATAGGTCCAACTTCATTTTAAAGTCCAATTTTCATTCTCAGTTCTCTCATCAACACTGGGATACAGACACACAGACATACACACACACGCTCAGAAACACAGACACACTCATGCATTGACACAGAGCTCAGAATGACTGAAAAGAGAGGCAAGGCTAATTTCCCAAGCAGTTGGCCTGCACAGTGGCAGGCGTGGGACCACGTCCTGGAGATGATGTAAACACAGTGTTGTTATCTGTCATCCAGCTGGCTCCCACATTGTGGCAACTGTGTCCAGTAGAGTGAAATGGTCCCCAGTCCAGCACTGTCCCATGATAAATTGTAAGTGGAATCATTTTGGTCCATGTGGTTTTCACTGGAAGCAAACCTCATCTCCCACTTGGGATGTAAGAATTCCATCAGTGAGCCATCAATGTCTCAAATCAAGCATCTTGTGTGCTGCCCAGAGAGAAACAACTCATAGCTGACCCTTCAGTGGGTTTTCAGAGGTTGTAAATCACATGGGAGGAGATTGTTCATCTTTTTCCTTCTGAGCAGCTGGTGGATTCGAACCACATGCCTTCACCACTAGGCAGTGCTGCTCTTTACCCTGGGTCACTAAATCTCCATAACCCAAAAGTAGTTGTTGCTCCCTTAACTCAATTTGGCCTTTGATTATCAGCCATGGATATACCTCCCCCTGCCCTGTATTATTTTCCCAAAAGCTACCATTCCCAAAAGCTAAACTGTGTCAAACAATCTAGACCCACATTTTCCCTGGATGAACTCCAAACTGATGTTTCCAGAGGCCGCAGTCGGGCAGACATTTGGGCCAGGTGGGTTACTTCTTTAGTGAGGCCTGGTGATTCTAGAAAAGTTTAGCCCACATGTGCCTGACCCAAGTGGAACCCTCAGCTCTGGCCTAGAAACAGAGGAACTGGGGCCACTGGTGGGCTGTTTAGTATGTGCAAATGATTCCTATCACTGCCACCTGGATTTCAAGCAGGGGCATGGACAAAAGAAGGAGAGAAAACAGCCTCTAGCAGCTAGAAATTTGTGAGCCCAGTTTTCATAATATTAATGAAGACTTTGTTGCAATCATGTATTTATTCACGCAATAATAACCGGGACCAAAGGGGTTGATTGCTGCAAGGCGTTGCCATCCTTAATCCCCATGCCTGGAGGTCATTATGGAGATTACAAACCAGAACTGATGCCAAGTTCAGTATTCCTTTCCTAACTGGCGTTGTAGCTTTAATTGATGGAGCATGTCCAACCAAAGGCAGAACTGAGGAACTCATTGGCCTTTTTTCTGGCTCTGCCTTTCCCAGGTCTGCACAGTTTAGCAATCTCGTAATTAGAAAAGTGAGCTATTACTGGAGTTGACATGCCAATTTGCCTGTTATTTGGTTAGTCTCTCTGGGGACAGCTCTGCATATCAAGTGAGAGTGAAAAGTGAGGGTGCAGACGTTTGGAGTTTTCCCTTTTCAATTCACATTGTGCTATTGTGAGGAAGACCAAACCAGTTGCTACTGAGTCACGTCCAACTCCTCAGGACCCCGTATGTGCCAGAGAGGAACTGTGCTCTTTAGGGTTTTCAATGCCTATGGCTATTTGGAAGCAAGTTGCCTGGTCTTTATTCCTTGGTGCCTCTGGGTCATTTTGAACCCCTAACTGGTTAGCAGCCGAGCACATTAGCTGTTTGCACCACCTAGGGAACTTCCTTGTAGATAGTTTAACATTTTAAACTCAGAAGATTTCCATCATCTTTCCCCTCCTTTTGGGTTTTGTAGAGATGTGTCTGATATCTGTAGCTGCACAAGAAAGGCTTTATGCCTTATTTCTACTTTTTCATTTTGATTAAAATTATTCTTCACTCACTCACAGTCAGGCTTCCTTTTTTTTTTTCTTTCTTCCTTTTTAGCAGGGAAGGGACGCTGTCATTTCTTTCAGGCCTAGGAGCCCTGCTAATTTTGCGAGGCTGCTCTATCGTCCAGGCATAGGGCACGGATTCCTCAATTTTCTGTAGCGACGGGGAGATGTGGATATGAATGTAAATGTTTCAGAAAGAAAAGGTTTTGTGACTCCAACTGCAAGCTAACAATGGCTTCCTTTTCTTTTTGCCAAATGGCTTCCAAGCTCCTCTGAATACACCTGCTTCCTGCCGGAGAGGGTAGACTCCTGGGCCAGGGTGAAGCCGGGACGGTATGGGGGCAGGACAGAGTGCAGGAAGGAAGGCCAGCTTTCTCAGAGACGCCGCACCAGGCCAGGAAGGGCCACTAAGATCTGCTCTTCCACACGGCAGCTACCCTTTCTCCAACCCCTTCTCCATATGAGGGGCTTGGAATCTGGGTTCTGTATAAAGATTTTTTTTTCCCTTTGAACTTGTACAAGGAGCCCACAGTTTAGGATCATAGCTGCTAATGGGGGCCAGCCAGCATATCTAAAATCCAATTTCATGAAATGATTCTTTCTAGCTGATACTGGTTTTCATAGTTTTTCCCCATTCAGCCTGGGATGTTTAATATTATCTGATGGAAAACTTGCCAAGCTGTGCAGTACAAGGTGACTGAGAGGTCAGATTCTGTGGTCACAAACCACAACAAGGTTGTTCACTCTTTAAATAACCCTTCGTCTGTGGAATGAGGGCGATTGTATCTAGAAGACAGGGTACTTGCGATGTAGTCTAGACTTAGGGCTGGAATGGGAGTGCTGGGGAGCAGTAGAGAGACAGAGACCGTGACCTGGATCCTGGCCAGTGGCATCAACTGTCAGCTGCAAGTCTGTAGGCCGTGGGTTCCATTTCCTCATTGGCACAAGGAACTTTGTCAGGTTGTTATGAGGATGAAATACAATGACCACATGCACAGTACCTGGTGTGGCCCCTGGCACATCTTAGGCACTGGGTCTGCACTGGCCCTGAACAGCCTTCCTCACCCTGAACCTCTTCAGCTCTATGGCCCTACTTCTGTGACATTTCTGCTCTCTTCTAACCTGGCTGCTGCCAACATCCTGGGAGAGAGATTACTGATGAGGTAAATGGGAGGAGAAGAGAAATCAGAGAGGCGAAGCTAATCAGCTGTTGGCTAATCAAGAATTGATTCTACTAATTAAGGAATGAAATAAGAAATCATGAAGTGTTGGAACTGAGGTCCTTTGGAGCGACTACTCCAGGCACTGTGGGGTATAAGGATAGTGACTCTGGAATCTGTGGTTCAAATGGAGACACCTGTGAGAGCAAGCAGATGGCAAGACTGTGAATGATCAGGACAGAAAGGAAGGTGTGAAGTGGGCTCAGCCTAGGTGTAAGACATTGGGCTGATCAAGTCAAGGTGGGCTAGACCTGTTGGGAAAACAGAGATGGGACTGTTACAATATCCAGATGATGTTGTTGCTGTTGCGTACTGCTGAGTCAGAACCAACCCATAGCAGACCCTCTGGCAGGTTTTCAGAGGCAGTTAAATGCAGCGGAGGAGATTGCCCACTTTTTTTTCTGCAGAGCAGCTGGTAACCTCGAACTGCTTGCCTTTGGGATTGCAGTGCAGCTTCTTGCCATTAGGCCACCAAAGCTCCCTATCCAGATAGAGTGTACCCCCTAGATTTGTTTCTGGTTAGCTATACCTTAAGTGAGAAGAGAGGAGGACTCTCAGTAATTGATATTTGGCATTTAAAAATAGTACCATCCTTTAGGGAGCTCTGGTGGCCTAATGAGTAGGGAGTTGTGTTGCCAACCCAGAGGAAAGTGGTTCAAACCCACAAACAATTCCTCAGAAGAAAGACAGTCTCCTCCCATGTGATTTACAGCCTCTAAAAACCCACTAGAGGCTCAGCTGTGAGTTGGTTCTTACTTGACGACAATAAAAAACATCAACCTTTGGGAAGATTCCACTTTCTACATCTCAGCACAGGACATTTGTACAATGAATATACTTGCTAGCTGGCATGCCTTTCTTGTTGTTGTGTGCCAACCAATATGAGTTGGAGCCAATCCATAGCTGACTTTCCAGCAGGTTTTCAGATGCAGTTAATTACACAAGAAGAGATTGCCCATCCTTCTTCCACAGAGCAGCTGGTAGATTCAAACTGTGTTCTTTCGGGATTGCAGCACAGATTCTTACCACTAGGCCACCAGAGCGCTCACCTTTATTCGATAACCTTCTGCCTATTAAATGAAGATAAATGAATCAACTCCTAGTTGGTTGATTCCTCCCCCTTTTGGTCTAATTCTTTGCAGAACAATTTATTTTGCCAGCCTATTTTTTGTGTGTCCTTGTCCCCATTAAGTCTTAGTAATCTCTGGAGACAGAATTGCACTTGATGTCTGCAATGGTGATTCTTGGAGAGATGTGTGGACAATCGGTTTCTTTTTAATAATTCAGAAAGTCCAGACAATGGTGGCATTTTAAGACTTTTGTCCTTCTTGTGTTCCAGAGCTCAGTTTCGCTCCAGGTCAGCTTGGAATACTTGTGTGTATTTAACAGTCATGTCCAGCTAGGAACATTCTAGACTTGTCCTTCCATTTGGTCCACAAATATTAGTGTCTGTTGGTGCTAGACACGTTACGTGTGTAAATAAAATTCATTCCCTCTGCTGGGATTTATTAGCCACCTATTCATAAAAGCGAGACCACCTGAGGCCCATCCTCAATTCCTCATTTCTCCTGCTCCTCAGAGCCTTAACTGCTGTGTCCTGCTGAGTTTACTCTGTATAATAGTTCTGCATAATAGTCCCATCATTATCTAGTTTTGTTCCTCTGACTCCTAGGCCCCCTGGGCTCTTGCAGCACCAACCTATTTGGTTTCTCAGTTTCTAAACTTTTCCATTTTTAATATATCCCACCCATGTTGGCTGGAATTTTGCTGTTGTTGCCAAGTGACTATGAGTCATAGTGACCCTACAAACAACAGATCTGAACTTTGCCCTGACCTTGAACATCCTCATGATCTGTCATGCTGAAGCCTGTTGTGATGGTCATGGTGTTAATCTGTTTCTTTGATGGTCTTCCTCTCTTTTGCTGACCCTACACCTTTCCCAGCATAAAATCTCTCTCCATGACTGTTTTCTCCTGAAAATAGCTCAAAGTAAGTGAGACGAAGTTTCCCCATCCTGGCCGCTAAGAACACTCTGGTGATACTTCCTTCAAGAGAGATTTGTTTGTTCTTTCGGCAGTCCATAGGACTTTCTAAAATGCAGCCATCACTCTGGCTAGAATGGGCTTTTTAGGGTACAAATGTCACTATGCCACAATCTCACTTTAGATTCTTAAGATACTTAAGATTCTTCAGGAGCTCTCCCTACAGAAATAGAAATCCAAGCTTTGTTTATTTGCCTGTTTTGGAACATATCCTAAAAGCTCCTCTAATACCAGAGCTAGCACATCAAAAAGCCAGAATAGTACTTCTAAAACACAACTCGGATCATGTAAGTCTTTTGCCCTAAACACCCCTGGCTGTGTCTCGTTCAAAGTAAAAGTCTGGACAATGGTCCACAAAGGCTCTGACATCACTGGCTGCTGTCTTTTCCTGGCCCTCTGTTTCAGCCATACTAGCCTTCCTCGCATGCCGAGAACACCTGGCACCCCCCACCGGAGCCTGGGGGTTCTCTCTAGAACAGTCTCAGTCTTGGCAAACACATAACTGGCTGCCTCATCTGAATGTCGCTTTCCAGCTGAGTCCTCCCTTACTACACAATTTAAGATTTAAACTCTTTCCCAGGACTCCTATCCACACTCCCTGCCTTATTGCTCTCCATAACACTTTCATGATATGACATGATATGATATGATATGATATGATATGATATGATAAAAGAAAAAATAGTTGCTGTCAGGTTTATGCGTCAACTCTGCTATATAGAGGTTTTTGTTACTAATTCTTCAGAAATCTATCACGAGGCCTTCCACCTAGTGTGCTTCTGGGGAAGCTTGAACTTTTAACCACTGAAGGACTCCACGATATAATTTTACTTCCTTACAAGGTAACTTGTGGTTGCTGTGAAGCTGAGCACTGTGACACTGATGTGTCAAATGTGATAATGGTTACCCATGGCGGACAGTGTTTGGTGGAGCTTCCTGATTAAAACAAGCTTGGAAGTAGGAGTGGCATCCACTTCTGTAATAGCTTACCTCCAGAAACCCTATGAAACTGGGGAAAGGATGAAAGTCACACAAGTATTGAGGACTTTCGTTTATAGGGGCTCTCTGAGTTGCCTATCACTCGACGGCACTTAACAACAACAACAACATCATATTGTATATTACCGATCTCTCCAGCTAGAATGTGAACTCTATAAACAAAAATTTTGCCTGTTTGGTTCACTACTGGTCCTCAGCCCTGAGAACAGTATTTGGCACACAGAGTAAGCTAAAATAAAAACATGTTGACTTTTCTGTGTCTCCAGCTTTATCTTTGGCCATCTCTCTCTGCAGCCCACTGACACCCCAATGGCTATCCTAATCCACATGCACCTCTTTCTGACCTCCTTGCCTTATTCCCTTGTCCTGGAATTCCCTACCCTTCTATTCTTCCTTTGTCTCTTTTTAAAAATGCATGTTACACTCAACCAAAACCCAAACCCACTTTCAGGATATCAGTTACGACTTGTAGCAACCCTCCACTGCAGTGTCCATCTTTGAGGGAGGAGAGGGCCCACTCTCTCCCCTGGCGCGGCTGGTGGATTTGAACCTTTCATCTAGGCTACCTTTCTCTACAAAGTCTCAGCTGACACCTTCTCCCACCGGACTTGGTGTTTATTCACTGACCACAGCGACCACAGTTTATTCACCCACAGCGACCTTTAGTCTCCCTGCTAAAATAGCATATGATAACTTTTTATCTGTGTCCTTCTTCCCTTAGAGCTAGACATTCCTTGAAAGGCAGAGCCAAATCTTTTTTTCATCTTTTGCTTCGCAACACCTAACATAGTGCTTGGTACCCAGTAGGTTTTCAAGCATTTTGTTTTCCACCTGTGACTGAGTAAATGATTTGCCATAGTGGTGGTAGCGAGGAAGTTAGAGGGTGAGACACTCAGAGAATAGCACCAGGGTGGCCCCCCATGGCTATCTGTGTCCAACAATTTATATCCCTGATTCAGCTGGGAGGAATGGTCAGAGGAGGTTAATGGCCATGCAAGAAATTAACTTAGAGGGATGAATGGAGGCGGATGGAGCTCTAATCTGTCAAGAAAATACTAGAGCCTGGAGGCAGGTAGGAAGGGTTGACACCACCTGGTCACAGAGGACCCTCTGGGCTATGGTGACTAATGGTGGCCCCAGAAATGCCAAGCCCATCACTGTTGGAACACACAGAGCTCAGCCTGAGCTCTAGGGCTTCCCCTGCAAGCCTTTTCCTTGGTAGAAGAACCCTCACCCATTGGAGCAGACATTTTGGGGGGGCTACTCTCCCTGCACCATTGAGTTGCTTTGCCTCCTCTCCTGACCTCTGCTGGAAAGTCTTGCCCTGGCACCTGCTCACCTGCCTTTTACTGTTACTGTTGTTGGCAGGTTAATGACCTAGTGACTTCTTTGCCCGTCACCTTAGAATTGGGGGCGGTGAAAATCTACCAGAGTGGCATGTCTACTGCCGTGGAAACGGATTTTGGGCTCTTAGTGACGTTTGACGGCCAGCACTATGCCTCCATTTCCATCCCAGGCTCCTATATAAACTCCACTTGTGGGCTCTGTGGGAACTACAATAAAAACCCACTGGACGACTTCCTGCGCCCGGATGGCAGGCCAGCCATGTCTGTGCTGGACCTGGGAGAGAGCTGGCGCGTCTACCACACCGACTGGAAGTGTGACTCCGGCTGTGTGGACAACTGTACCCAGTGTGACGCGGCCACCGAGGCCCTCTACTTCGGCTCTGACTACTGTGGCTTCCTCAACAAGACAGACGGCCCACTGTGGGAGTGTGGCACTGTGGTGGACCCCACGGCCTTCGTCCACAGCTGCGTGTACGACCTGTGCAGCGTGCGGGACAATGGCACGCTCCTCTGTCAAGCCATCCAGGCCTACGCCCTGGTGTGCCAAGCCCTCGGCATCCCAATTGGAGACTGGCGAATCCAGACTGGGTGTGGTAAGCTGGCATCCCATCCACGTGAAAGGCCTCACCTGTGCAGGGGGCAGGGATAGGGTTTCTGGGCTCTTCAAAAACACCCCTGGTAAGACAAATTGCCCAAGGGAGGCTAAGTTTGAAATATGACAAGTCACAAAAGAATGAGCTGTAAGCCGATCTTTACTTTTTCTCTACCCAATGTCATAGCTGGAAAATGAGAACCTGCTAATTGACATTAAGTGGTCCGGAAACATGGTGAGCAGAACAGGAATCCTCAGTCAGGGCACTCCCCATAGCAGAGAAGGCTGGCCCTGAGTCAAGTGAGCAGCGGGCTTTCACCAACCTGTGGGCAAATACTTCCCCACTGGAGCCTGCAGTACTTGTTCCTTGTGCTTTCCCCCCTAGTTTCAGATTATTTCAGGGTTTATGTCCTTGTTGTCAAAGCATTCCTCTGACTTCCCTGCTAGAAGAAATAAAAAGTGTTTTCTATTTAAGTCTACCACTAACACAGCCTGTTTCTGAAATACTGACTCGTTAGGGAAAGTTCTCACTCTGTTAGGAAACCCAGTTCCTTTTGAATTACACTTGTGTGTTAAGCATTTTTATACTACTTTGTTCTCATATTTTTTTTCTTCTCCTTTCTCTGATTTAAATCTCTCTTCCTTCGGCTAGCTGTGGAAATGATCCAAACAAGCCAACAACAAACAGCCTCTTTGAATTTTGTTGGCCTTCTGGCCCTTGGTTTTCTCCATCAGAGTTAACAGAGAATTATGGCCTGTGCATGTGAGATGCTAAAGAGATGAGATGATTTAAATGTTTCTTTAAGTTCCAAGGCCGGAGGGAGACTTTTCCTCCTATCAGTAGGAGTTGGATTCACATAAATCATCACATATCAGATTTATGCTAATTCTGAGCCTATTGGTCAAACTGTGAAGAGACCATATATTTGTCTTTGTGACTGACAGCCTCTAATCTGCCCACAGCATCCGCCTCCCTGGACTTGACTTAATGTGGCCTCTTCTTAATCCTTGGATGGTTCAAAAGCATCCACATCACCTAACTACATTTTTATCCATAATGTCTCTCTCTAATTTTTTCCCCTAGTGATACATTCCGATTCCCCACATTTTCTCCCAGCTTTGCTTCTCTGTCTTCCTCTGATGTTTGTTTTTGTAGGATGAGTGTTACTTAATTCAAAGAGCTGTTTAACTAGGCCCCTGCGTGTTGCAGTCAACCAGATGGAAACAGTTATTTAGACTCAGATGTTTTTAAAACCAGAACCAAAGGGTTCCAAGGCAAAGGCCTTTCTGTGGCCACCTGCCTCAGAGCCAGTCTCCTGGGGTCACTGGCACTCATATGCTCCCAGACAGCTAAGAGGCAGTCACTGTTTTTAATATCCTAAGGACTTGATTTCTAGTCAGCCTTGGTCACCCATAGGTATTTGGGGAGACTCTCTCTGCTTAGACTTTTCATGTTTTCAAATTATTCCTTGTAACAAACTATTCCTTTCTCCTCCTGCAAGCTGCCATTTCATTTCCTTTAAAGAACTGGGTTTTGAGTTTGAAACTCCTATCGGAGAAGTATATCAGTTTAGATTAAAAAGAGAGAGATGTCTACAACCATCAAAGTGACTTCAAAACCTTCTATTAGTCTAGATGACCCAAACTTAAGTCGACCAAGATGGTCAAATCAGAGTGGCATGTCAGTTAGTGATCCTGCCCAGTAGTTTGATGACAGGGATTAAGCTCATTTCCAGACGTATAGCCAATAATTTTCTCTCCCGGGTGAGGGGCCTCTCTGCCCTACTACGAGTTGGTACAGGATTCAGAAGCAGCATCCTTTCCTGCGGGGCCCTGTGGTGCACGCTGGACATTAGCACACGGGGTCCCTCACTTGCTTGTCACGCTCTCTCCCTTCTCCCCACGTCAGTGTCCACTGTGCAGTGCCCGAGCTTCAGCCACTACTCGGTGTGCACCAGCAGCTGCCCTGACACTTGCTCGGACCTGACGGCCTCTCAGAACTGCCCCACCCCGTGCACCGAGGGCTGCCAGTGCAACGAAGGCTTTGTCCTCAGCACCAGCCAGTGCGTCCCCCTGCACAAGTGTGGCTGCGACTTCGACGGCCACTACTACACCATGGGCGAGTTCTTCTGGGCCACGGCCAACTGCACGGTGCAATGCCTGTGCGAGGAGGGCGGGGACGTGTACTGCTTCAACAAGACGTGCCGCAGCGGCGAGGTGTGCGCCGTGGAGGACGGCTACCAGGGCTGCTTCCCCAAGCGCGAGACCGTGTGCCTGCTCAGCCAGCACCAGGTGCTGCACACGTTCGACGGTGCGGCCTACGCCTTCCCGCAGGACTTCTCCTACACGCTGCTCAAGACCTGCCCCGAGCGGCCCGAGTACCTGGAGATCGACATCAACAAGAAGAAGCCCGACGCCGGGCCTGCCTGGCTCCGAGGCCTCCGCATCCTTGTGGCCGATCAGGAAGTCAAGATAGGCGGCATCGGGGCTTCTGAAGTCAAGGTAAGGTCCCCTGCTGCCTCTGAGGGTTTCCTGAGGACACGAGCCGAGTGAATGGGCCTCTGCCCTCTTCAGCTTGCCTCCTGGACTCTAGGAAGGACATGGCTCAAACCTGAGAGCGTTTCCTGCCTACCAGCACCAGATGGGAGTGTGTCTGTCAGGTGGACACACGAAATGGAGCCGGAGTCACCCTAGTTAGAAATCTTCTGCAGATCTTCTGGCACAGGATAGGACAGGGTTCAGATCTGTTGTTCAATGGTCTCTATGAGTATACTGGGCTGAACAGCACCTAACAACAAGGATTACACGGATAGTGTAAGTCTAATGCTCCCTGATCGCAGGCATTTATAGAATGGCCACTGTGTGCCAAGCACTATCCTGAGTCCCGATATAAGCAAGGCTACATTGAATTTCACAAGGTGGATAATAATATTATCTTCATTTTACAGATGTAAAAACTGAGCCATAGAAAGGTTAAGGAACTTCCGCAGCTACACACACTTAGAATTAATTCAAGCCCAAGCAGGCTGGCCCCAGAATCTGTACTCTTGCCCTTAATACTAAATGTACTGTAAATATATTGCCTCTTCTACTCATAGATAGGTACATGTCTGGTATTACAAAGCCTCTTTGATCTGGTCTAAACTGGCTATCTTTCTGCACCTGGACTCAAAGATTTACAACTCATCATTTTCATAGGATGTTTCTAAAGGACCACCTGAGAAGTCCATAGCTCAGCAGAGATGAAGCTGAAAGGGCTTGTAGGGTCCTCTCTTCCCATTCAGCATGCTTTTCATCCTGTCACCTACCTTCTAATCTAGAACCCAAGAGTCAATGTGTTCTTGTACAGGAAGATCATATAATGCACATCCATAAGCTTAAAGGGCTGGGTTTTGGGTTCCTACTGACAATGGCAGAAACTAATCTACTATTAAGAGTTATGTCAATACATTTTGAGATAACGTAATATACACTATATGCTTCCAGGGGGATGAAACACAGGCAAAGATAAGACTTGAGGGGAAAAGAAAAAAACAGAAAGTTGGGAAAGTGGGGATCTTTCTGTGAAAGGTACCAGAATGGCAGGCCTGGGCAGCAGGGAAAAGCCACATATCTAAGATAATTTTCCTCACATCTCAATTTTTTGAGGGGCTTACTCCAGGTCTTACACACATACGTAAACAGCAAATGTGTTGACATGGGGACTCTAGAAAGAAAAAAATAAAGATGCTCATAAAAAAATGATTGGTGTTTACCTGTGTGGTCTTCAAAGACACCATCAACTTCTTGATGTTCCCCCAAGTGGTAGTCATGGAGCAGACCTAGGTCTTCATCCAAGAGTCTGGGACTGTGTAGATGCTCTGTGCATATCTGGAATTGATAAGAGTGATTTGGTTTTTCAGTTGAATGGTCAGGAAGTGGAATTACCATTTTTCCATCCTTCGGGGAAGCTGGAAATTTATCGAAACAAAAACAGCACCACGGTGGAGTCCAAGGGTGTGGTGAGCGTGCAGTACACAGACGTCGGCCTGTTGTACATCCGTCTGTCCACTGCCTACTTCAACTGCACTGGAGGCCTGTGCGGCTTCTTCAATGCCAATGCCAGCGATGAGTTCTGTCTCCCAAATGGCAAGTGCACGGACAACCTAGCAGTGTTCCTGGAGAGCTGGACAACCTTCGAGGAGATCTGCAATGGGGAATGTGGGGACTTGCTGAAGGCTTGCAACAATGACTCAGAGCTGCTTAAATTTTACCGGAGCCGCTCCCGATGCGGCATCATCAACGATCCTTCCAACAGCTCCTTCCTGGAGTGTCATGGTGTGGTCAATGTCACCGCCTACTACCGCACCTGCCTCTACCGCCTGTGCCAGAGCGGGGGCAACGAGTCAGAGCTCTGCGACTCTGTGGCTCGCTATGCCAGTGCGTGCAAGAATGCCGACGTGGAGGTGGGGCCCTGGCGGACCTACGACTTCTGCCGTGAGTCGGGGCTGTGTTGTGGGGACGGTGATTAGGGGCGGGGGGAGAGGAGAGGATGGAACTCCTTCCTGAAGACATTTCTTGGTGAAGAGTTTAAGGGTAATCTGATCTCTTTCTCAATCAAATGTGCCCTCTGGAAGACACAACTCCCCAAAACAGATTATTTCCCACTCTTATTTTTGTTGCTAATCCTGCAATGCCTTCTTTTGAAGAACAATTAGCCTTCCTATTGAGTTATGGTTGCATCTAACATAGGCTAGACACCACACAGTGTCAAAATAGTAGGGGCCCTGGGCCTCAAGAGTAAATAGAAGTCTTTATGGTCACTCTCTGTGTGCCTTCTTGGCAGAAGAAGGGCCCCATTCACTCGGATGAGGGGTTATTAGCCAGGGTGCCTTTCAATGTGCAAAGACCAGCAACCACTCCCCAGAGGAAGCTTGACCATAGATGTTCAGAGTCCCAAGTTGCTCTTTTTGGTTTTTTCGTTTTGTCCCCAGAGTATCTCATCCATCTCAGCACAGTGATAGAAATTCTAGCAGTAATTAGAAAGATTGCTGGGAAGCCTGGCACCTGATACCTTTGATTATCCAAGAGGCCACAGGGAGGTGGAACATGGTGGATGGTTATGAGACCTTCCTGGCTGGGAGGGTGGGATCCATGCCTGGCCCTGTGCCTGGCCTCCAGCACACGTTTCTCTTCCTCCAAATGGTCAGTGAAAAACAGATACCAATGCCATCGCTCAGGTTCCATCCTCTCATCTCAGTATCCATATTTTGTTGTGGTTTTCCTACTTATATTTCTTTTTCAACTGTTTATTTAATTTAAAAATTACAGAAACATTGCAAGAACAAATGTATGCCCTTTATCAGGATAACTTGTCCTTAACATTTTGCCCCTTTTGCTTTATCATCTGTTCTTTGTGCCTCTCTTTTTGTCTCTGTTACTCTTTCTAAGTATGTCTCTGTATCTCTAAATACATACATATATACACACACACACATCTATTATCTATCTATCTATCGATCTATCTATCGATCTATCTATCATCTCTCTTCATAGCTCTGGTGGCTTAGAGTGTAGAGGGTGGTACTGCTTACACTTCCTCCGGCGGTTTGAATCCACCTGCCACTCTGAGCGAGAAAGAGAAGTGATCTTTCTCTGTGATTTACAGCCTCGGAAAAACTGCTGAAGGGTCAGCTATGCTTTGATTCTGACTTGACAGCAATGACTGACTGACCTGATATATAAAAGGGAGCTCTAGTGGCCTAGTGTATAGGGAGTAGTGCTGCTAACTCAAGGGCAATTTGAATCCATCAGCAATCCTCCCAGGTGATTGACAGTCTCAGAATTCCAATGAGTCGGCTATGAGACAATTCAACTCAAATTACACACTCACACATACACATATTGAGTTATATAAACATATACACACATAGAGTTATATAGTTGTTGTTATTGTATGCCATCAAGTCTCAACTAACTCAGAGATGACCCTCCAGTGGGTTTTCAGAGGCAGTAAATCTCAAAGGAGGAGCGTTCTTATTCTCTCTCTCTCTCTCTGTGTGTGTGTGTGTGTAAAATTGAGTACCATAGACTCAGAGCCTACCCATGAGAATGAATTGTAGATATCAGATCCCTTCATTCCCAACAGTGAGAATGTGCTTAGAATAAGGGCGTTCACTCATGTAACTATAGGATAGTTACCTACTTTTGACACCGATACTGTAATTTAACATCTGTATTCCAATCAACTCAGTAATGTCCTTTATGGTATTTTATTTGTTTTTGTCTCAGTATAGGGTCTAGTATGAGATCATGTGCTACCTGTAATTGTCTTTTGTTTTGTATCATCTGAAAGGGGTTCTTAGCTTTCTTGACCTCTGATGACATTGACATTGTTGAAGATTATAGCCTTGCACCTTCCCCTCTGGTTTTTAAATAGAATGGCCCTCACCGTGGGCTTGGTGTTTCTTTCCTCTCTATTATATATAACCCATTTATGCCTTTGATGACTGGGGAGCTTCTATGAGCACTGAATTTTCCTCATTTTTGTATTGTCACCATTTGTCCGTCTGTGCATCTTTCCCTCCTTGATGATGTTCAGTTTGATCCCCTGGTCAATAACTTATGGACTATCTCTACTGTACATTCTCCGTGTTTTCCCCTTGTAACTAGTAAGCAACCTGTGATTGAGTATGCAAACATCCTCCTCCTTATCAAACTTTTCATCTTGGATTTCATGCCCATTGATGATTGTGCCAGTTTTAACCATTACCACAAAGATCCTGAAGCCACTTGCCTTTCTACTGTAAGAAAAGCCTCTCTTTCATTTTCTCCTTTATTTTCTTCCATGCCCTCTCTGTTTATCATCATTATTTTATTACGTGGAATTTATGGATTCCTTTGTATCATGATTTTCATGTTGTTGTTGCTATCATGGCCACTAGCTTATCTGTGACTGAGAGTGACCCTTTGAACAATAGATCTGAACGCTGCCCTATCTTGTGCCATTCTCACCATCTCCAGTGTTCTTGAGCCCACTGTTACAACCACTCAGTCAGTACATCTCACTGAGGGTCTTCCTCTCTTTCTCTGGCCCTCAACCTTTCCCAGAATGATGTCTTTGTCCAAGGACTGACCCCCTCCTGACAACATGCCCAAAGGAGGTGAGACCCTGGGCACGCTTTCTCAAAGACACACTTGTTTGTTTTTTTATTGGTGTTCTGTACTCTTCTCCACTTTCAAACCACATCTCATTTCTTAATTATTTTGGTATTAGAGTTGTCCTACAGTTCACTGACTGGGAGTTCCTGCTGGCTTCTCTGTCCTTTTGCCACGCCTCTGTCATTTTTGAGCACTTTCTTACTTTCTGGAATAACATGATGTGGTAACACCCATTTGCTCATCTTCCCTGCTCTTTAATAGAAGCAGCCTTTTCCTCAAAGAATGCTGACTCTTTTTCATGGAAATATTATTAGAGACCAAGGTGTGGCTATGGAGTGCTTTTGATTTGCTTCTAGGCCTTTTCAACAGACAGTGCGCACACACACACACACACACACACACACACACACACACCCCTTCCATAGCTAAGGGGTGAGTTGGGTTTTTTTTAGTTCAATTTTTAAATAGATTTCATTTTATAGAGCCACTTTAGGCTTATACAAAGTTTATGGACAAAGGGCAGAGCACTCCTCTCCCTGCAGACAATTTCTCCTATTATTGTTAGTAACTCTTGCATTCATGTGATATGCATGTTACAACTGAGGAACCAATGTTAATACACTGTATAAGCTAAAGTCTATAATTTATAGTGTGGTTTGTGTAGTGTATTTGAACTTTGGCAGGTACCTGGGACCATGTGCCCATCATCCAGCATCATACAAAATCACTTCTCTGCCCCCAGAGCCCCGTGTTCCATTCCATTGTTAAAATATTTATATTTGAGTTCAGGAAGTCAGAGAAGCAGATGGAGGGTTGCTTGCTGTCATCCCAGGGACGATGGGTATGTGCCTTGAAACCACCTTAACACACTTGCATTTCCAAGGCTGTAAATCTTAACTGGGAGGAGACTGCTTCCTGCAGAGACAGTGACTGCTGATGGATTCAAACTGCTGACCTTTAGGTTAACAGCTTAATGCTTAACCTCCTATGCCACCTAGACCACCATAGGCAGGGATTCATTGCACGTACTCTTAATTTTAAAGCTGAAATTTGGGGAGCACTTAAGAAGTGAGAGTGTTCAAGGCTTCTTTTCTTCATCACTTCTAGTGAATCCTCATATTACCATCCCAAAACTTTCTTTAAAACCACCTCCTAGCATCCTCTTCTGGCCTAGATCCAGCTTACTGAACACAATTTCTGTCCCTGCTCCCACATGCAGCTTTTTAGAAGTATTAAATCCTGGTAAAGGATTATCAATCCCCCCTACACCAAATCCATTTTGTTGCCAGGCTGTGTCAGTATCATGTCTTTTGCCCATTATGCAGCAGGACTTGTTCCGCTGCTCTTTTTGTATGATGCTGAGCACACTTCAGTGGCATTGTACAAGCCAAACACAAGCATTGGGCTGGAGATGATTCCCTAGTTCTCTCTGTGCAATGGCTGCTGAGACCTTCGCTTCACACGTCATTTGGGTCAGCAGAGAGGAGGGAGCTCTTGGAAGCTCTTTGCTTCAGTAGAGATGTGGGTAAAGGCAACCTTGGTAACACGGCAACCTTAGGCGGAGAAGTGCTCAAGCTGTCTCACCTAGACCTTTCTTAGGTAGGTCTAGAGAGAACTTGAAGCATGTGCACTTGATTCAAAAAGCCTGCAAGCAATAAGGGGTTAATCTGGTTGGGGTCTTGGAGGACTGGAATGGGCAGCAGCTGCAAGTCAGGAGCACAATCTTCTCTGAACCTGAAGAGCTATGACCACAGCTTCTGTGTTCTTCTCTTTTTAACCAGCCCCCTCGCTAGCAGAGCCAGGCTGCCCAATTAAGCAATCCCACGGAGGCCTTCCAGGGGGCGGGCGGAGTTTTATTACAGCACGTCTGTATATTCCAGACTTTCAGACAAATTCAGACAACACAGTAAGTCATAAAACGAGAGCCATTTAAATAAGTCATGTTATTTGCTATCACCATAAACCTGCAGTCAGTGTTGCAACATTCATAATTTAGAGACAAATGAGAAAATCCCTCTACATGGACATATTTAATTAGTGCTGAACTGGCCTTCCACTCCAAAGCAGTATGGCGTTTGTATGCCATGGGGAGGACTGTGGGGAGCAGAGCAGACCTTCAGCATAGAGCAAGGAGAGTTTGCTTCCAGAGCAGAAGTATCGAATCGGTACGTGCAGGCACAACTATTGTTGCTATGAAATTTATTTCTTTGCAGTGTCCTCCCTGTCCTTGGGTTGTAAAACACTAGTAAAGAAAGAGAATATGTACAAGAGGCAAAGAAAGTTTGACAGGCAAGATCTTATTCTCCTGGGAGGCGGCGGGGACCTTCACAGATCTCTAGATTTCACGGACTTGTCGGTAGATTTCTCTGGGGTTCCTGGATTCTGTCCCTGACTGTGTTGAGTTCTGACAAACCAAAGTGATGGAAATGAGAAGGTTACCTAAAGCTCCGCCGCTTGCAGCTCATGCAGTTTATGTGCTGAGCTTTTTGACTGGGAGACTTGATTTATCAAGGCCGGCGTCCTGGTAGACGTGCCCTTTGGAATGAAACGTGAAAAATGGGTGGGATTTGGCTCCTAACAAGGCATTCCGGCTGGGAGCAAAAGAGCAGGTGGTTGTGAACACCAACCGCAAAGAGGGTGGAGGAAACAGGCACCCAGGGCACGCCAATAGCAGAGAGATGAAAGGCCAAAGAAAAGATGTGGAACCAATTTCTAGAATGAAAATATCTACATAAAGCCTCCCGGTGTAATATAGAGAGGAGAAAGTCATAATATTTATTGAGGCTCTACTATGGCCAAATATATGAGGCTATTAATCCTAATAATAACCTTGTTAGGCGAATCCTGTCCTTAGGGTGTGGGGGGTGAGGAAACTGAAGGACGGGACAAAGACACCTCCTGGCCTATGGCTCCAAAGCCCATGTGCTTCCCAGCACAGCTCGCAGCCTCTCCAGAACTCTAGCGTCCAGAGACTCTCATTCAAATACCAAGTCTGATACTTAATAGCTGAGTTAGCATGAGTCACGGAGAAAGGGAGGAGAAGCTTTATTTTCCTTTGCAGGTTGTTTGGGTCAAGTGCACCAAGGTACTCAATACATGTTCATGAATCCAAGCCCCTCTACCACCTGGCAATTTAGGTGTAATCGAGGATCGTGTGGGTAAGGGGTTTAGTGAACTTTGGATCACCCCAAACTGAGGATGAGCGTGGTGCAAGTCAGGTGGCATGCATCAAACTCACTGAGCTGTTTGACTAAGGGTGCACACATATGCACGTGCACACGCATGCACACATGTTCACCCACATACCCATGTACTCACATGCACACACACGCACACTCCCATCTGTGACTGCCCTCCTTTTCTCAAGCCTGTCTTTTTCTTGACCCCCCTCAGCGCTGGACTGCCCGGTGAACAGCCATTTCGAGGAGTGCATGACATGCACGGAGACCTGCGAGACGCTGGCCCTGGGCCCCATCTGTGTGGACACCTGCTCTGAAGGGTGTCAGTGTGACGAGGGCTATGCCCTGCAGGGCAGCCAGTGTGTTACTCGGAGCGAGTGTGGCTGCAACTTTGAGGGGCACCAACTTGCCACCAATGAGACCTTCTGGGTAGACATGGATTGCCAGATCTTCTGCTATTGCAATGGCACAGACAACAGTGTCCACTGCGAGACCATTCCCTGCAAGGATGATGAGTACTGCATGGAGGAGAGTGGCCTGTACTACTGCCAGGCCCGCACTGACGCCTCCTGCATTGTTTCAGGCTATGGCCACTACATGACCTTTGATGGCTATCCCTTTGACTTCCAGACCAGCTGCCCGCTCATCCTGTGCACCACAGGGAACAGGCCGAGCCCAGACACTTTCCCTAAGTTCATGGTCACAGCCAAGAATGAAGACCGGGACCCATCACTGGCCCTGTGGGTCAAGCAGGTGGACATAACTGTGTTCAGCTACAGCATTGTGATTCACCGGGCCTACAAGCATACTGTGCTGGTGAGTAGTCATGGGCTGGCTCTCAAGGGTTATTCAGGGGGACACTGGGACAGGAGTCCAAAATTCAGAGTCAAGAAGGGGCTTGGAGATTTTCTTTCACTTAATCTTCTAGGTAAAAAAAAAAAAAAACTGAAACATACAGAGAACAATGATTTGCCCAAACCACAAGACCTAGTGAGGAGTGGACCCAGCTCTTGGAATGGTGCATTTGTATCACAGCGAGGTGTGTTGCAGAGAGCAAAGATGCTGGAGCCACTCGACCTAGATTAGGAAACTCTGGTGGCAGAGTCTGTGCAAGATGTAACCCAACAAGGCTGCATCTCTCTGGCAGTTCCAATCCAATGGCAGCTCCGAGGGAGGATGGACAGTCTCCTGTGTGGTTTACAGCCACAGAAACCTACTGGAAGGTCAGCTGTCTGGTGGTCCCAGCTCCTCCCCCCCAAATGAATTGAACTGAGACCCAGATTTGAATTCCAGAGTGGCTATTGCCTTGATCAATCTCTTACCCTCCTAGCTCAGTCATTTCACCTGTAAACAAGAGCATGTGACCAGCACAAATCAGGCACCTCTAAGAGCTCTGATGTGTTAGAAATGGTGAGGATGGGACAGGACAGAGTAGGGTTCAGGTCAGCTGGTCATAGGGTCACTGTGAGTCGTACTGGACTGAATGGCACCTAACTGCAACAAACAACAAGAGGCCTGGTGGCCAAATGGTAAGATGCTGCACTGCAATCGCATAGGCATGTGGTTCGAATCTACCAGGTGTGCCATAGGAAAAGGATGAGCAATCTCTTCCCATGAGACTTCCTGCCTCTGAAAGCTCTCTGTAGGGTCAGCTATAGGTTGGTCTCCCAACTCAACAACAACCAGAATACATAATTCACCCCCTTCCCTCTTTTGGTATCAGAATGATACTTACCTGCTTCTGGTCTCCTTCAGTGGAGTCCCAGAGTGGTGAAGATGGTTAGGATCCAGGCTAGTAATTAAAAAAGTTAGTGCTCTGAATCTCTACCCAGATGCACATCAGAAAAAAACGTTTAGTGGTCTACGTCCAAAAATTCATAGTCCTTGAAAACCCAGTGGAGTTCTGCTCTCACACACGTGCTGCCATTGGTGAGTGTAGACTTGATGTCAACCAGTTTGGTTTTGTGTTGTGTTTTATGTTTTCTTTCTCTTCCCTCTGTTTCCTTCCATCTACACAGTATCTTAGGCATTTAAGACTCCTGAACTCCTTTAGAGCACTTACCATCCTCTAATCTTTTTACTTACCAAGGACTTTAGTTGTTCCTTTACTACACAAATGGTTGCCCTTTCACCATGAAGACCAATATGAAGTATGGTTTGAGAGGTTTCATGGATTCCTTGTCCTCCAGCCTGATAAGATCAGCCCAGGAACAAGCCCAGCCCCTCTTGTCAACACTAACAAGCAAGCCTTTCCTTTTATGATTTGAATAATTTAGACTTGATTGTCTTACCATTATCATAGGTCTCTACTACCATTTATTACCAGTTATGGGCTTCATTTTCATCTTGTACATACTCTTTAAAATTCTGAGTTGCTATTAGAAGTTCCCTGGACAACTGTATTGATTTCTTTCTATCCTTGAAAATTTTCCTTAAACTCTACTCATTGTTACAAAGACTGCTGCTTAGAAAACCCTGTGGGGTAGTTCTCTGTTACATGGGGTTATTGTGAATGAAAAATTGACTTGATGGCACCCAGCAACAACACTTTTGATAAAGAGAAGTTCCCACACTTCTTGAACTGTCTTATCTTTTGCAGCTATTGGAAAATCTGCCTTCTTAACATTTAAGGTGGATGTCTTATTTAGCCTATATTTTTTTTTTGCTTTTTTAAAATAGCATGAATCAAAACCCAAGTGTTTTCCCTATGCTTCACCTAACAGTGTGTTCATGAACCCATCATTACATTCATCATGTTGTCTTTTAATTTGATGGATGCCTAACTCTCTTATTATTAATCGTGTGTTTCTTGAGTAGGGGGGGAACCACATCTAATTTATCTTTATGTTGAATGAATGTACAGTGATTTGCACAGAGTGACACTGAAAACATTTTGTCAACTGGATGAATGGGATGACATAATAGCCCTATTATTCCAAGGTTCCTGTCACTTTTGTTTCACTACTGGTCACTTCTTCAGCAATCTGGGAGATTAAATTGTCATTGAGGCAAGTTAGTAATGTATCCGATGCTTTGCTTTTAGCCACATAAGATTTCCTACAGATGTCTGAATAGTTCAAGTTGCCCATTACAATAACTTTCTTCTGCTGCATTTTCATCCTAAGTGTCAAAACAAATACATCAATCATTTTGCCCATGTCGCTTGGTAGAATTTCTGCCTTTTTCTTCTTTCCTCTTCATCTGATAATGTTTCCACTCCCTTAGATTTGCAAATAGGAACCTTGTGGCTTACTGCTTAATTAATTCAGCTACTAATTGAAAGGTCGGTGGTTTGAACCCACTAGCTGCTGCTCTACGTGAGAGAGATGAAGCAGTGGACTCCCACGCAGCTTTGGAAACCCTCTGGGCAAGCAGCTGTACTCTGTCCTGGAGGATTGTCTTAACTTGGAACTGAGTCTGATAGCAGCAAATTTTCTTAACATTAATTCATGTCCTGGACAGCCAGCACTCTTCTACATTTTATCTTTTAAAATATACTCTGACCATTGATTCTGCCCCACACGTTTTATTATGAAATGATGTTTTCATGCCTTGGATTTCATGTGCTGATGCTTAGGTGCCTACATATCTGAGAACATTTGTGTGCTTCCTGAGCTCTCCTCCGCTGTTTTCAAAGCTGGATCACTGGATCCTCAGGCACACATCCTTTCTCATGTCCTCCCTTCTCTCTCCTCCAGAGTAACTGAATTCCCTCTCCCTCTAGTGCTTCCCTCCCTCCCCATCCACATCAGGACTAAGCTCCTGCTAGGTCAGCTCCCCTTCCAGGCACGTGTCCTTCCCAATCTCATGAGATTCATTCATGGCCAAAGTCAATCAAACAGAGCAGCCCCATAGCCTGTTCCATCCTCAAGTGGCAAAGGGAGTAAGAGGGTGATGAGCATCAAGGAGGTGCGGATGAGGGTGGGGAGCCCTTGCCAGGCCCTTTTAGTCTAAGCTGTCCAGATGTCCTATGTACCCACGCGGGCAACAGGCTATGTAGTCTTCAAAGCCTTGACAGGAAGATGAAATTCAGGATGCACTGAAGGTTCTTTTCTTTCGGGGCCTGGGGGATAGATTTAGCAGTTACTCTGAATTATTAATATGCATTAGAGGATCTGCTTATTCAATGATTTGCATTTGTTTTTCTCAGGATGTTATTATTAGTCACCATCTATCTCTCCCTGAGACAGAGGAATAATGGGCATCATAATGACAATGTGAAATGAAGTGCAGGCAACACACAGCCCAGAGCCCAGGGCGCTGAAGTTCTCTCAGCAATGGGAGGTGACATAGGGGTGGCCATTGGGACATGGGGTCATCCATGACTCGGCCCTTTCCCTGCATTCAGCAGCACTGTAGAGTGTGGGCTGGCGCACAGAGCCAAGGAAATATGGCTCTCAACGTGTTCTTTTTCTATTAGACAAGGTTGTAGGGGTGAGCGAGAGCTGGGGTCCCTTTACTGTGTGTACTGTGGTGCCCCCAGCTCCATGACCTGTAGAGGCAGCCTCTCTACTGCCAACTTCCTGCAGCCTCAGCACAGCCGAGGCCAAGGAAAGGTCCCCCATTCCCATGGCCAGTTTCCTGTGCCTTTGTGGCCTATTGCCAGTCTTGTGGATGTTAGAGAACGATGAGAGTTTGAGCATCATTCTAACTCAGTCAAGTTTGTCAAGGCTTCCGTGCTGTGCCAAGCTCTGGGGTACAAAAAAAAAAAAAGTCCATCAAACCTGGTTTCTGTGGGAGAGAGTTCAGAGTGCTGGCAGACAAGGCCAATGTAATGGGACAGGCTGCAAGGATGTTACTCACAGAGGGCTGCAGGCACAGAACAGTGACTGTACAAGCCAGACTTGGGGCTTCAGGAAGGACCCCGGACTGAGCTTTCAAGGAGTCCGTAAGCCAGGCAAAGAAGGAGGCAAGAGGGTTGTAGGTGAAAGGAGCATCAGTGAAACCCAGAAGTATAACAAAGCTTGGGTAAGAGGTCCCCTCAAAGCAGTTACTATTGGCAGGGAACAGAGAGACAACTAAAAGGCCACAGAAGTAGATTGGAGTTGCTTAAAGAAAAACTACTAAAATCTAATGCATATGGCTTTATTCCCATTTCTTTAAAATGTTAACTCCATTTCCCCACACGTACCTCCATTTGTCTATGTCTTCTCTCCCTCCTCAGCGACTTCCTTCTTCAGTCGTCCGACTCCGTTTCCATACCAACCTCTTCCTCCTCTGACCTCCTTTCCTTTAGCACCCGCATACCTGTGCACTGCTCCCAGAGCGAGGCAGGGTGAGGATGATGGAGGGTGTGGATTTACAGAGCTTCAGAGGGAGAACCGAGCCAGCCTTGTTAGAGGGAGGATCCTCCTACTTCAGGCTTCTCCTTGGCAATGGCAGAAGGTGTGAGCCTTTTAATTGAAACCAACTATGTTGCTTTCCCAAAGGGTCGCTTCCTGACTGACACCCAGTGGCCAAGAATGTAGAAATACTTAAGAAGAGAGCAGGCCGACAGACATAATGCCCTTGAGACTATTGCTTTAGCCAGTTATCTGTGAATCTTCGAGGCAGATCAGCATCTTCCCCCACCCTGGCCTTCACTTTACTCAGCAACTTTCCAAGCCTGTGTCCTGTGTTTACTCAAGTGTCTACATCACTCCATCTCCAGGTCTCCTGTGTGGCATATTGTACTCACCAGGCACTGTCTTGCTCCTCCATCCACCCTCCATCGATCTGCCATCTACATAGCTTGTCAACAACACCCAGACATGGACAACAGGGCCTCTCCTCCTCTCCAAGACCACTTCATACCTGTGCCTGAACACTTTTCTTTCTGCCTTCTTTAAGCATCTAGCCCATCTGTGATCTCCTGCCCCGATGTTTTAGCCTGTCTGCATGAAGTCCATAAACACATAAACACCTACAAAACATTATAAGGCATTTTTAGAAACCTCAACCTTGATTTTCCATGAGCTCCTGTCCAATCTCCTCTCCCTTCTGTCCAAATTACCTAAGAGAATTGGCTGTTCTCCTTGTCTCCTGTTTCCCCATTTACCTCTACAATCAGACTTCTGGCCTCATCATTCTACTGAAATCTCTTAGTAAAGTCATTGATGAGCCTGTTTTTTTTTTTTAATGAGTAGGGATTTTTCTGACTTGACCTCAACAGAGACTCTCTATGTGTGTGATATTGCCTAGAAAACCTGTTGTGGTTCAAGTCTGCCAACCTCAGCATCTTCATCACCTCTAACTCACAAGTCCAGGCTTGGAGTTTTAGCAGAACTTAATTTCTGGACATGTTTTTACTTTATCTCCTCTTCCTCTTTCCTCATGCTGTACCTTCTTGGAATTTCCTCTCTTCCATTCCTCTTTGATTGGCCAACATTGGCTCATCGTCGAAGACCAGTTGTGGGCATTATCTCCTCTGGGAATACCTGGGTCTGTCCCCAGCGTGAGTCACGTGCCTCCACATCCATTCCCAGTGCTGCTCTTCTCGGATGGCATTAACTTCTTTTTCTGTGCCATTTGCCCAGGAGTTTCTAGACAGAGGCTATGTGCTTTATGCTGGCACTTAGCACAGTGCCTGCTGTATAATACTACCGAAGCCCATCTAATAGAAGTATGACTAGGAAGATGTTAATAAAGGAAAAGATAGTTGAGCCTAGTTGAATTTTGAAGGGTGAATATTGGCCTGTGGGAAAGATGGGGAGCAATGGCGTCCTTGCTGTCTTAGGTCAGATTCCCAGAGGCAGAGTTCTTAGAGAAGTGAGGAAAATAGTGTAGGGGAGAAGGAGAGAAGCCTTAGCATCTAATAAAGAGACCAGCTTTAGCCTGGTCCACGTGAGCCCTGGATCATAGTTTATACCACAGGGTAGGTCTCACCTCAGGTAGAAAGGCTTTTCTTTATACTTCTCTGTTGGCTGAGGGTATAGTTGGGTTGGAATTGGGGGTCATAACCTCTTGAGCAGGGTGGTAAGTTGTTATTACCCCACAGGCACAGTAGCTAGATACAAGAAGACGTAGTTGGGGCTTCCAAAGCATCTCCCACATATGCAGAAAGAACAGCATAAGAAATGGCAGGAATGATGTGACTTGGCCCATTCGGGGGACTGCAAACTGTTGGGAATGACTGGAGCAGAGGAAGCAAGTGGGCTGGGGCACAGAGGTGGGGCTGCTCCCACAGAGTCCTGGCAGATGTGTAAATAAGAGTAGTTCTTCCGCGGCTGAAATCAGGCAGATTGTTAGATCTAAGGAAGGGGTCTTCAGTAGTGGGTGAACTGATTTCAATTGCATTTTAAAATACAGGAATGGCAGCAATGAGTAAATGGAAGATAGAGCTGTTCTGCAGCCATGGAGACAGAATATTTTAGTTGTTAAGATGAAAGGGATAAGGATCTGAAGTTGGTCAGAAGCAGTAGACTGAAGTATCAGACAGGAGAGAATCTGAAGGTCAGGAGAAGGGGTATTTCTGGTCACAGAGCAGCATCAGAACATCCCAAGAGGTGGCTGCTAAGCTCTCCCCCAAAGAAGACTGGCTTTTTTCTCTGTCCTCAGTGTTGTTGTTGTTGTGTATCATTGAGTCAGAGCCGACCCATAGCTGGCCCTCCAGTGAGTTTTCAGAGGCAATTAATCGCACGGGAGGAGATTGCCCATCCTTCTCCTGCCTGTCCTCACTAAAGCTCTCAAAGTTGGGAAATGGACGATCTCTTCTTTCTACATGGACTGACACATCTAAATCAAGATAGTAAGGGCCGTGCAGTTCTGCCATTGACCATCATCGATGTCTGCTGACTGAATTAAATCCACATGGGAGGAAATATATTCACTTGCCTTCTCTGTGTGAGGCATTGTGCTGGGCTGGGTGGTGAGGGAAGGAGAGAAGGTGAAGATGGATATAAAGGCCAATGGTTATGTGACTCCTGCCTGCCAAGGCTCAAAATCCTACAGGCAAGACTGAAATGTACCTGGCCAACCGTAATATAAGGCAGTTGAGGAAGTGAGCTTCAACATTGCTGCACACATGTTTGACCTTGGCCAAAGATGTGGATGAAAACAAGAGAAATAACATGCCCTGGTTGCTCCGACAAGCGGGTGATTAATTCTGACCACGGACTCGGAGAGTCTTGCCTTGCACAAGAGGTGACATTTGAGCTGGATCTGGGGGATAAGAGGAATGTTGACGGGTGAAGAATGGTCTCCTAAGCAGGAGGAATAACAAAGTCAAGTCATGCTGTCAGGGTAGACAAGGGCCCCAGCGGAATTCATGAATCCACAGTAGCATTGAAAATAGAAGCACCAGAGTCTTAGGTGGTGGTATTTTAGTCTAAACCTTAATTGAATTCTTATTACCCTTTCATTACCTTGGAGAAAACAATTTGAACTCTTGCTATGTAAACAGAAGGCACTGAAATAAATAGGTATTTTAGTGCACTAAAGATAGTCATTTAAGTCTGTTCAAATCCTAATAATACTAGTTGACTGGCATATACGACGCTAAATGCAAAGCACCACTTTCTACCTGTTAGACCACCCCCAGGCCTCTTTCCTGTGGCTGTTGTTCATTAGAAGGGCTGGGACAACCCTGGACCAGCTCTTTTTCTCCACTTCAACCCTCTTCCTCTTGCAGGTCAACAACGAACGACTCTATCTGCCCCTGAAGTTGGGACAAGGGAAAATCAACATCTTTTCCTTTGGCTTCCACGTGGTGGTGGAGACCGACTTCGGCCTGAAGGTTGTGTATGACTGGAAGACCTTCCTGTCCATCACGGTGCCACGGAGCATGCAGAATGGCACCTACGGCTTATGTGGCCGCTATAACGGCAACGTCGACGACGACCTAGAGATGCCCATGGGGCTGCTTGCATCCAGCGTCAACGAGTTCGGGCAGAGCTGGGTGAAGCGGGACACCTTCTGCCAGGTGGGTTGTGGTGACCGCTGTCCTTCCTGTGCCAAGGTGGAAGGCTTCTCCAAGGTCCAGCAGCTGTGCAGCCTGATCCCCAACCAGAACACTGGCTTCGCCAAGTGTCACAGCAAAGTCAACCCCACCTTCTTCTACAAGAACTGCCTATTTGACTCGTGCATCGATGGCGGGGCAGTGCAGACAGCCTGCAGCTGGCTACAGAACTATGCCAGTACCTGCCAGACCCAGGGCATCACCGTGACTGGCTGGAGGAATTACACATCCTGCTGTGAGTTCTTCCCTTTACTCGTCCTTTGTCTTCTTAGTCTCGATTGTTTGGGGAGGCCAAGCCTCTCAACTCCACAGAAGTCAGAGCAGCTGAGTAGAGAGAGAAGCTTAAGGACTTTCAAACTGCACTCTGATACAAGAAAAGTTGACTCCCAGAGCCTCCAGGTCTTATCTATAAAATGGGCTAATGCCACTTAGGTCATATGTTGATCTGAGAAGGAAGAAAGATCCTTTCTATAACGTAGGAGGACTTAGTGGTTCAATGATAGAAATCATGGCTTCCACGCAGGAGACTCAGGTTCTAGTCCCAGTCAGTGCACATCATGGTCACCCACAACCTATTAGTCAATGGTGACTTTGTTGTCAATGGTGACTTTGTTGTTAAGATGCCAGACATGTTTCAGCTAAGCTTCCAGACCTCCAAGCAGGAAGAAAAGCCTGGCGATATACTTCCAGAAATGAGTCAGTGATCATGTTGAGGCAGTGTTTATTCACTTCTGCAAAGGGTCCCTGACTGTCAATGATGCAAACAGCATATCAAGTCAGAGAACCATACATGGCCTTTGGCCTCAACTGAGGAGCTCTGACTGTATCATGTGTCACTGTTGCATTGCTTCCATGGGAGGACAATGACTACTCTCTTCCCATAAAGATTGGAATTTCCTAGGAAATCCAGAGGAAGGTTGCCATGAGCTGAATTCAGTTTGTCAGCAGAGAGTTTACAGGTTGCCGGGGGGGAGGGGGGGCGGGGCGGGGAATTGGTGCACACACAGATTAAAAAGGAGTTAGTTGTACTGACAACTCAAAGGTAAGTGGTTTGAAGCCACCAGCTGCTGCATAGGAGTAACCTGGGCCATCGCCTCCCATGCGATTTATAGCCTCTGGAAACCCAGTGGAGGGTCATCTCTGAGTATGTTCCGACTGGACAGCACATAACAACATGTTGGCTACTTAGTTCTAGGTTCTGGATTCTCACAGCCTTTAATGGTGCTGACCATTTGCAAGCTTCTCCCCAGTTTGCTGTTCAACTTGATTCACATCCACCTTTCATCAGCCTTTGTGCTTATGAAACAGAAGAACATCAAAAGCATTAGAACAGGACTCAGGGCCCCTGGACTCTCACCTTGGCTCTGTCTGTGGGATCTGTATGACCTTGGAGCAATTCCGTTCTCCTCCCTTGCTCTCAGTTTCCTCCTCCAGGGAGAAGCAATCCCGCTGCTACACCATTTGAGTAACAGAAACTCCAGGAGGATCAAATTCGGTAATTGAAGACGTAGTACACGCTGTGCACGCTAAGTGGCTTTGTTGTTATATTAGTGGCATACTCGAGTCAAGTCCAGCGCTAACCACTTCATCAAAATGGTCTCATTTCTTTTTCTGAGTAACTGGTCAGAGAGAAACAGAGAGTCCATGGAGCTAAGTAAGTTGCCCAAGGTCATGCAATCTCAGAGGCAAGCCCAGCATTTGACCTTCTAACCCCAAAGCCCGTGCTCTTAACCCATGACTACACTGGCGTACTAGAATATACTGGAATAATTTGTCTGCATTTAGTACCTCAGAATAGGAACGCTTGGGAGGAGAGAAGCCACTGCTGGTCTTTGGCCAACTTGCTCTGGTCTATTTCCCCATCTCAATCTCATTAACTAGAGCAAATTTCTTTTAGAATGCCTGACGGTATAAAAAGGCTACAAATTGATGCTGAGTGCGTAGAACTCTGAATAAGTGATTCCGCAGGCTCCCAGAGAATCAACTCCCTTTTCATTCTGGGAAAAGGGAGATTTGGATGAGAAGCCCGGAACAATGTTGTGGTTTAATGCTCATAGTTGGTTTACATCCCACATAATTGGATTCGTATAGATTGGGGAGGGGGTGTTTGGGTGCAGGATGGGGAGAGGCGCCTGAGCCAGGGCCTGAGAAGAATGTTGTCAGTGAGGTTAATAGGCCTCTCCTGATGTCACTAAAACAAATATAGCCATAAAAAGTCAGGGTCTCAGTAAAGCCCCAGAGACATGCTGGATTCATGGGGGTCAACACAGTAGGGTTAGAAAGCATGGCTTTCTTTAAATCAGAAATCCAGCCTCTGCATCCAGAAGATGGAGAATAGTTTGGGAAAAGGGGGCCTATAGGCAGCAGGCCATGGAGGCTGGACTGCTGTCACAGGTGGCTAGCAGGGGGGCAGGGTATGGGCACACTTTGGGCAAAACTGTCGTTTCTGTCTGCAGCTTCCAGGGTAGGGCATAGATCATTTTCTCGAGGGGGCTGGCGAGAGACCAGTGGAGGGACTCTGCCTCAGTCACTCAGGAAACAGAGTCAGCAGTCCCCGTGGCCCAACAAGCTCTAATCTAAAAGATGATCTTTTCAGGAGGAAAAGAGGTTAAACCAGAATCGCCCGTTAAAGTTGTGTTCTTTTGGTAACAAGGCAGAATGCTGGTGTTTTTCAATGATATTGGCTGTTCCTATCAATGGGATAATTTATTACTCAATTACCTTATTTGTTAATGCTTTGGAAACCTTCTTCAGTGAAGTTGAACAAGTAGGCTTAAAGAGCGAAGAAAAAGGAAATTGTCTTAATTGCTGACCCCTCCTTAAGATGCATTCAGCTGAGTCCATGATTCTTTCATCCCCTTAATGGGGGTCTTAAACTAGAGTAATAAATGGTCAGAGTACAGTAAGAGGAATAATAAAAAACAGGTGCTTCACTCTCATTGGGTGCGAGGCACCATTCTACGTGTGATACGTGTGCTAACTCATTATTCCTACTTAAAAAGCAGGTCATTATTTATCGTCCCATTTTACAGGTGAGTAAACGGGAGCTCTGAGACCATAAATGGCTTCTTTACCATGCACGTTCAGTTGGTAAATGAAACAGATCCTCTCTGCCCCTGGCCAGGCTGGGGCGGGGTGCTGGGGAGCTCCATCTGTGGAGGACATTCGGCTCTGAGGACCAGGCCTAAAGAGACATCTACCATCCTCACAGGGCCCTTAAAGGATGAAAATGTGCCAGTGTTTTATAAACCGGACCAACCAGAACCTAACATGTGGTCAGCAGGCTGTCAGGCCTGCACCTTGTTGTCATTGTCCTATTTCTTTTTTGTCAGAGGCAGTTTTGCTACTTCTGAGTCTTGGGTCCAAAGTCTGATGATTCAGATTTTCCTTACCTATTTCTCCAAAACTCCCGTAAGCATTTGTTGGATAATTTGAACTAAAGTTAGACAACTGATAAGGGCCTAGTGTGCAGGGAGTTGCACTGTCAAACCCCAAAGCAGGAAGTTTGAACCTACCAGCTGGTCCATGCGAGAAACGTGGGCCTCCAGTGCCGTGTACAGTCTCTGAAAACCCACTAGAGGGTCAGAGAGGAGTCAGTTCTGACTCAATGGCAATGTGTAGACTTGTTGACAAACCTATAATGGAAGCACTGAAATGAAAAATTTACACACAGGCACTCTGGTGGCCTACTGGTAAAGAGCTGCAATGCCAAAACAAAGGTACATGGTTCAAATCCACCAGTTGCTCTGAAGGAGAAAGATGAGCAATCTCCTCATGTGTGATTGACTGCCTCTGGAAACCCACCGGATGGTCAGCTATGGGTCGGTTCCCACTCGATGGTACACAACAGCAACAAGAGCAACGTGGTGAGGGAACTGCTGCTATCCCTGTTGTACAGATGGAGAAGGAGAGGTCTTGCGAGGTCATCACCTGCCTTGGCGGACACAGCTGCCTGGGTTCAAGCCCAAGGCAGTGTGAGTCTAGAATTCTTATGTATTACATTACACGTCAGTTCTCTCAAGGAGTCCATCCATCTTCCTGGCCCCATCCATCAGCCCAGAGTGAGAGACTCATGCATGACCACTGGGGAAATGCAGGGTGAGGCTTCAGCACCACCACACAGCCCTCTTCACCTGGAGATAAGCGGGCAGAAAGCTGATACAGGAATTCAGTTTATTTTCACGATTCAAAAGTTTATTTATCATCTGCTAAGTTCTCTTCACTGTGCTGGGTGCCACGGAACCTAGAGGAGAATCAAAAGCAGAAAATAAGCATGTCTAACGTAGTCTTGGAAATAGGGGCAACATACTGCAATACACAAAGAACGTCCCTAAATTATGTTCGTTCTGGCTCAGTCACAGAAAGATCAATCAAAAGAAAGATGATATTCACATCTTCCATCTTGATAGGGTCATTTGAGTATTAAAATGTGGCAATGTCTTAAAAACTCAAATACTAAGAGAAAATAGGTTAATATGTATATGGTTTCCTAAAAAGTCATTTCTAAGTCCTTTCTGTCTCTCTCATTGCTGTTGAATCAGAAGCACCTCTAGCTGACCTGTCAGTGAGTTTTCAGAGGGCGTCGAGGAGATCACCCACCTTTCTTCCCTGGAGCTGCTGATGGATTTGAACCACGGCCAACATGGGGCCTTTGAGTTAACAGTGTAACTCCCTACAGATTACCCCAGCAAAGCTCCTTTTTCTAATCAATACTTTTTAAAAAAATGTACATGAATGTGTGTGTGTGTGTGTGTGTGTGTGTGAGAGAGAGAGAGAGAGAAAAGTAGTAAAGAGACAAATGTCAAACAAGCTGGAAATATGGGAAACTCCGAAATCTAAATGCCTTCATCACTCATATTTCCAAAAATAGAATCTAGTCGGAGCAAAGTTTAAACATAAAATAATGTTGTATTTGTTGGTTGCCACCAAGTCAAGGATGACTCATAGCGACCCTACAAACAAAAAGACCTAAAGCCTTTCTATAACTATTGTCATTTCTCAAAGTTCAAAGAGTTCAGAGGCATGTTGTTTTAGGAAGTGGATGCCACTCTTGCTTCCAAATATTCAATTATAAAATCACTAATGAAGATGATCTTTCTAAACACAATCCTTGGAAGCCATAAAACACACACATGCACATGCATCCCCTCCCACACACACAAAAAAACTCCACAACCTGATAAATCTCACCAATTTAAATGTTTAAGGGAGCTTTAGTAGTGTAGACTATGGGGAGTTATACTATGACCCTAAGGTGATCCCTCTCTGATCATTTTAATCCACTAGTGGCTCTGAAGACTACAGTCCTTGACCTCAGTTTCAGCAAACAAGGTTGTGTCATCTGCATATTGTAGGTTGTTAATGAGTCTTCTCCAATCTTGATGCCACACTCCTCCTCATAAAGCCCTGCCTCTTGAATGATTTGTTCTGCATACAGATTGAAAAGGTACAGGGACAGCATGCCTCCCAGACCCACTCCTTTGCTGATTTTGAACCATGCAGTGTTTCCTTACTCTGTTCTGAGGACTGCTTCTTGGTTGGTCCAAGTATAGGTTTAGTATAAGTATGATCAAGTGTTCTGAGATTCCCATTTTCCTCAGGGTTAACAACTATTTCTTGTGATCCACACAGTCAAATGCCGTTGCGTAGTCAATGAAACACAGATAGACATTCTTCTGGTACTCTCTGCTCTCTACCAGGATTCATCTGACATTAGCAATATTGTCCCTAGTGCCATGACCTCTTCTAAACCCAACTTGTAATACTGGTAGTTCTCTGTCAATGTACTGTTCAAGTAGTCTTAAATATGGATTGAAGTGCAACATCAAGAAGACTAAGATTCTCACCACTGGGACAATTGGCAGCACCATGACAGATGAAGAGATTGAGGTTGTTAGCAATTACAGCTTACTCGGATCCATAAGCAACACTCTTAACACCAGCAGTCAGGAAATCAAAACATGAATTTCTGGGAATAGAAACACTGGGGAAAATCTGCTGTCTTGGACCTCTCCAGAGTGCTGAAGAGCAATGATGTCAGTCTAGATACAAAAGTGCACCTAATCCAGACCATGGTCTTCTCAATTACTTGTATGCTTCAGAGAGCTGAACAATGACTAAGGATGACAGAAAAATAGATACCTTTGAGTTGTGGTGCTGTAGATGATTTTTTAACATACAATGAACTGCCAAGAAAACGAATAGGTCAGTCTTGGAGAGGGTGAACCCAAGTCTCTCCTTGGAGGCTAGGATTTTTAAGCTCTGCCTCACTTACTTTGGGCACACTACCAGGATAAATTGGTCCTTAAGAAGGACATCATGCTTACAAGGGTGAATGGACAGCACAGGAGAGGAAGACCCTGGGTGAGATGGATTGATACAGTGACTGGGGCAATGTGTTGGAATTAGTGAGACTGGCTCAGAACAGGGAAGGGTTCAGAACTGCTGTACATAGGGTCGCTATGCATTAAAGGTTACTCAGTGCACATAACAACAATAACATACTATGACAGGTTTGGAAGCAGGAGTGGCATCCACTTCCTAAACAACATGCCTCCAGAATCTCTATGAACTTTAATAAATGTTGATAGTTGCAGAGGGGCTTTAGGTCTTTTGTTCATAGGGTTGCTATGCGTTGTGCTCGACTCGAATGCAGTCAACAACAGTGGCTCTGAAGGAAAAGGATGAGCAATCTCCGCCCATGCAATTTACAGCCTTTAAAAACCCACAGGAAGGTCAGCTATGAGTCATTTCCAACTCAATGGCAATGACTGAGCTCACTGTTTAAATTTCTACATTTGCAAAAAAACCCATAAAACAAAAAATACCAAAAAAAAATTTTTAAAAACCAGAAAAATACCAATGTGTGCCCCCTCAAAAAAGCCTAGAAGGCCATAAGATAAATAATGAATATTTTTTTATTATTTTTTGTGCATGTACCGTCAAATCAGATCTGACTGGTACAGGAGGAAATTGTCCCTCCTTCTCTGGCAGAGCATCTGGTGGATTCAAACCGTGTACCTCTGGGATTGCTGTATGGCTTCTTGCCACTAGGCCACCAGAGCTCCCCTGATAATGAATATTTTTATAACTCATGTTAAAAGTAAAAGGTCTATTTTCCATTTTTAGAGAGCTTGCAAATTCTTGAGAAGAGAAAGAAAATCAACACAATAGGAAGTTAAAAACCTCTCACAGAAAAAGATACAAATATGTTACTATAAATATAGGAAAAGATTTTCAATCTTACGAAAATGGAAACTAAATAAATACATAGCACTTTTGCTCTCTCATTTTTCCAAAGTGAGAAAATTTATGGAAAGTTATTGGTTGGAGTGTGGGAAAACAGACCCCCTCCTGGTGTGATATTGTTGTCATTGTTATGTGCCTTTGAGTCAGAACCAAATCATAGCTGACCCTCCAGTGGGTTTTCAGAGGATATAAGTTTCATAGGAAGAGATTGTCTATCTTTCTCCTTTGGAACAGCTGGTAGATTTGAAACTCCTGTCTTTGAACTCCTTACCACTAGGCCACCAGAGTTCCCTGCTGTCATGATAGGAGGATAAAGTTATGCACAGCCTCTTTACAGAAGGCAATTAATCTCCATCCATCAAAAAATTAAATGTACACATTCATTGGCCTAGTAATTCTACTTGTTGAATTTATCCTACAGATTCACTTACTCATGGCAGCATCCTCAGGCATGCACAGAACACATGAACTAAGTGAACGAAGAAGTAGTGCAAACACAATGACTTGTGGTTAAATGAACGAAATGGGCAGAAAGTGTGGATAGCATTTATTTTTTATGTTAAAAAGTACAGCACGGGATACACATCACTTTGGCCTGTATCTTAAACTCACCCCACAACATGTGCCATGGCCTCAGGCATTTCACTGGATGGGCTCCTGGCCCACATGCTTAGACCCTCACTCATATTTTCTTCATCTGTTGTTCCTTCTTCATCCTCTCAGCCTATCCAATTCCTTGTTCTTTAATCCCAGTAGAAATCTTACCTCACTCTTGAAGCTCCCCATCTTATACTGATACTAACGCATCTTTACTTCAGAATTTCTACTGAACTTTTTCTAATCCACTCATTTATTATCAGTGGCCTTCTAAGCCTCACTATTGTTGTGTACTGTCGAGTGGGATTCGACCCATAGCTGGTTCTCCAAGGGTTTTCAGAGGCAGGTAGCAGCGGTGGATTCAAACCATTTGCCTTCGGGATTACAGAACAGCTTTTTGCCAGTAGGCCACCAGAGCCCTATAGCTTCTTTTAAAAAATCAAACTCACAACCATCAAGCTGATTCTGACTCAAAGCAACCCTCTGTTGGGTTCTGAGGCTGTACCAGGAGGAAACTGCCCATTTTTCTTCCTCCAAATGGCTAGTAGATTTGAACCATCAGTGGTACAACTTGCTATGGTTAAAAGATAAGGCTGAGAAGCCAGATATTCTGTGAGGAGTCCCTAGCAAACTGCTAACTTTGGTCTATTGTTTAAACATTAATAAGACAGATAAAGGTTTTCCGTAAGTTTCCGTATTCTTTTTTTTTTCTTTTTTCTAAAAACTTGCTATCAGGTCAGTTACACGGTGATCTGCATGTACGAGAGCAGAACTGCTGCATTGAGTTTTCAGTAGTTGACTTGTCATAGATTGCTGGGCCTTTTTTCCCAGATGTCTCTGGGTGAACTCTAACCATCAACTTTTAGGTTTGCAGCCAAGTGCATAAACCTTGCAACACCAGAGCCTCCTGTTCCACAGGCAGTTGTCAGGTGCCAGTGAGCGGGTTCTGACTCACAGCCACCCCATGTAAGGGAGAATGAGACCCCGCCCCATCCCACCCTGTGCTCACAATCTTCACTGTGCATACACCCATTCTTGGCAGCCACTGTGTCAATCTGTCTTAGTTAGGGTCTTCCTCTTTTTGTGCTGACCCTCTGCTTAACCAGGCATGATCTTTGAGGGTAATAACCGGGGAAGGTAAGTTCCCCCTCCACTCATACACACCCTTCTCTGAGGGGATGACCAGTGCCCAGGAGGAAATAATTTCCAGTGGCCTGTGATTGTGCAAGGCTTGATTTCTCTCTCCTGTTGCAGCGGTCACCTGCCCTCCGAACAGCCATTACGAGAGCTGTGTGAGTGTCTGCCAGCCTCGCTGTGCCGCCATCCGCCTGAAGAGCGACTGTAACCATTACTGCGTGGAGGGTTGTCAGTGTGACGCGGGCTACGTCCTCAATGGCAAGAGCTGCATCCTGCCCCACAGCTGCGGCTGCTACGCAGACGGCAAGTACTATGAGGTATGCGAGGCCCGGGCTCTCCTTTCCCGAGGCCGGTCACCGCGTTTCTCTCCAGTGTGGAGAGGCTGCTCAGAATCTGCTAATCTTTTCACTCCATCAGGAAGATCGTGGTATCTCTTTGCAGGGAGGTGGGTCAGGGGCAAAGGAGGCCAAGTCAGGCTGGATGAGGTTCTTGCTCGCTACATGCTGGTTTGGGAAAAGCACTAGGCGTAGCATTTACTCCCTGTCATCTAAAAGGTCTGGGGCCATCTGTCCTGCCCCTCATTCCCATCCTGTTTCCCTCTGCCATGCTTTGCCCTGGAGTCCTTTTGTTAGCTACTCCCAATCCTTAGTGACCTGTGCACATTGCAATAGAACACGGCCACCCTCTTGGATGGCTGCAGATCAAAGCACAAGGATCCACTGGGTTTGTCTTAGCTGATGGCTACCCATTTCTTCCTAGTCCATCTGAGTGTGGAAGCCATACTGAAACCTGTTTAGCAGCATAACAACACACAAAACTCCACTGGCAGACAGGTGGTGGCTGTGCATGTAGTGCCCTGGACAGAAATCAAACCCCTTTGCACTTCAAACATGAGAGAATCCTGCCACTGAAGCACCACAGCTTTCCTGTAGAGTCTGGCCTGTCCAAGTCCCCTCCTATAAATCTGAATTGGAGAGCCTGTGACATGGCTGTTGTCGGGAAATATGGCGGCTGTGAATCTGACATTCTTAGCTGTCTGAGCTAAGGACAGTCTTAACCAGAAAATATGGAGCCTGAGGCTGGGAGGCCAGGCTTTCCTCTCCTGGCTATTGAAGCTCTGAGAGAGAGCTACAACTGTCATCTCCACCTCTGCCATTTGTCACCCTGATATGGTCTCCAGAGAGTTCTGTCTGGTAGCGTCCTCCATGGTCCACTCCACACTCCACTCCCACCTACTCCATGGGGGCTTACAGAGAGCTGGTGGAGATGCCCTTTGCAGACATCTCTTCAATAAAACATATTCTCTCACTAAATCATTTTGCTTCTGCACTTACTGTGTAATCTTTCTGTGTGCCCCCATAATATTGAACTTTAAAAGGTCTTGCCTGGAGAAGTCCATGGTTCTGATTCAAGCCCTTTGTCTGTTTAAATGACATCAAAGTCTGGCGTTGATGAGTAGACAGTTAGCAACTACAAATATTGAGCATCTGTGGTTTGTAAATCACTATGCTGGTGGTAGGGGACAGGAAGAAAAAGCCGTTTCCTTGCCTGAAGGAAAGTAAAAATCTATTCAGGAGAAGAAGAAAAAAACCAGGCATGCATTTTAAAGAACAAGAGAGCATTTACAAAATAGCATCAACAAATGAAAAATAATACCCTAAAGAGTGAATCAATTTCAAATAAAGAAAGACTAAGAAATTTTAAAAGTCTAATTGAAATACCAGAGTTGGAAATAAATGAAGTATAAATAAATGATGCCCTTTTTTTTTTTTAAAAAAAAAGGATACATTCACTTCTTCAAGAACACCTAGGTTGCCTTTACTTAGAACATAAAGAAAAGAAAATGAATGTGGAAGTTACCCTCAATTTCCTTTTCTGTAGAAAGTGTATTTAAATTTCATTAGAAAGACAGGGAGAAAGTAAAGTGAAATAGTGGAACTAATCAAAGAAGACTTCTTGGAAGAGGTGGGTTTAAGAGTCAGCCCTTAAAACATATAGGTGGTCTGGAAGGTAAGACAGAGTATATGGGAGAAGATAGTAACTTCAGTCTACTCACAGTCTGGGAGAAGAGATAACCAGGCTCAAAAATGAAAAGCATTTTTCTTGCTTCTGCTCCTGTGCTCAGAGACTGAACAAAATGTATCCATCGATCAAATGTGACATCCACTCCCATTAGTGATCCTGCATATCTGTGTGGTGCAAACCCAGAATGAAACCTGGGTTAAATTCTAACTGTATGGGTGGAGGGGCATTGAACAAATTGTTTCAAACCTTTGAGCTTCATTTAGTTCAGCATTACTCTCTAAAATCCAGATAATGCCACTGTTAGAGTTGTATAAATAATCAATACCAGGTACCCAGTCTAATCCTCAATGAGTAGTAATTATTCAGCAACTGGTAGCTGATATTGGCACAGTGATTAAATGCTTGGCTGTTAACCAAAAGGTTAGAGTTTCAAGTCCACCAGCTGCTCTGAGAGAGTCTGTTTTTATAAAGATTACACTCACTAAACTCTATTGGGCTGTTCTACTCTTTCCTTTCTGGGACCTTGTGGTAAGAAGTTTCTCTGCCAAATCAAAAGGCATGTGGTTTGGATCCACCAGGTGTTCCTGGGAAGAAAGACGGGTAACTTCCTCTCATGCATTTTTATAGCCTCTGAAAACTCATTGGAGGGTCAGATATGAATTCGTTTTGACTTGACAACACCTAACAACAACATAGGGTTACTGTAAGTCAGAATCTACTTGATGCAATAGGTTTTGGGTTATTATTCCACAAATGGCTTGCACCTGGAGTGCTGGAGAGCATAATCTGTAGGGAGTTGCCTTACCAGCCCAAAGGCCTTTCAGACCCACCAGCGGCTCCCTGGGGAAGAAAGATGGACAATCTCCTCACATGTGATTTACAGTCTCCCAAAACCTCAATGGAGTGTCATCTCTGGGTCAGCTCCTGCTTGATGGCAATGTTAACAAGTTACTGTCCTAGAAGTTGGAGGTTTGAACTCAACCAGGAGCAGTCTAAAAGAAAGGCCGTGAGACTTGCTTCTGATAATCTTATAGCCAAGAAAACAATAAGGAGCTGTTCTGCCCTGTAAATGCGGGGTCATCACGAGTTAGGATTGACTCAGTTTCAATGATATTGTTTTCAGTTGTTGTTATGTAATTGGTATTCACTTGAGAAACCTTTGCCTTAAAAAAATTTGGTCATGTAAATGAAATGATATGTCTTCAAGCCCTTGGAATTCTCAGAAACTATTAGTACTATAAACATCATTATCCTGGTTTTGGGTTTTTTTATCAGAAAGTCAGTGGGTTTTGACAATAGCTTATCTGGAAAGTAGCAAAGCAGTAAACTCACATAACAAATAATTCACATCTACTTGCCACCGTTCAAACAAGCTTGAGGCTTATTTACACAACAAATTTCTTTGAAAATCAAGAGAGAACACATCTAGCTATTAGCATTCAGAGTAATCACCCAGTTGCTGCTGTCATGTTTCATTAAGGTAAAGAAAGTGACAAGGGGCCAGTTACCAGCTTCATGATCAAGTTCTCCTATGAGTTATTTACCCCTGATCGTATCTAATACTTCAAGTTATTTTTCTCTTTCCACCAATGTAATGTCTCATTTCTTATCAGAGAGAGGCCAGACCAGCCACTCAATTATTCTGTAAATCTGATAAGAGGAATGAAGTCAATTTGTGAGGCTGCTGGCACCCAGAATATTTTATGGATCTGCAAGGAAAGACTTAATTCCAGGAAGTACATCACTTGGGAAGAAGCAAGGTAGCTTCTTGAAGTACACTGGGTTAAGGAAACTTTCCCTGGAAGGTCCCCTTTCTTTACCCCTGTATCTGAGTCATATCTATATTTTATATCCAGGGTTTGGAAAAGGCTGCAGTTAAAATATGGCTTTCTGGTGACCCAGTGGGTAAAGAGTTGTGCTGCCAACTCAAAGACTCACAGTTCAAATCCTCCAGCTTCTCTTTGTCAGAGTAAGATCGATGATCTTCTCCTGTGTGATTAGCAGCTTCTGAAAACTCACTGGAGGGTCTGCTATGAGTCAGTTCTGACTTGATAGCAATGACTGAGTGAATGAGGGAACGGATAGTTAAAGCAGAAAATAAAGAGCAGATGAAAATGGTGGATCTTTTTGAGTTAAGACCTATTTACAGGTAGCATATTTTGGTAAATGAGTTAATGCAGTGAGTACCCACATTTTAGATTATTGGGATCACACCCCAGCTGGACCATCATAACCAGTTTCCAAGGATTCTCTAGAGTTCTTGGTCTAGAAGAAAAGACAGATCAAGAGAACAAATCCTACCAAGTAGAGTTGTGTTTATAGATTATAGTCTAAGAAAGAGTAAAAAAATAACAGGTACCACTAACTGAAGCTAAGACTTCCTTGGTGGTACAAATGATTAATGACTACTCACTGAAAGCTTGGCAGTTAAGAGTTCACTCAGAGGTGCCTCAGAACAAAGTCCTGGTGATCTGTCTCCAAAAACGTGGCCATTGGAAGCTCTGTGGAGCACAGTTCTACCCTGACAGACACATGAGTGAGAATAGACTTGAAATAATTGGAATTGAGGTCATAATGTGTTTTAGGCATTTGGTGTTGTTGTTTTCACTACTCCATTATCAGAGGAAGACTCATCAACAACCTGTGTTATACAAGTGACACAACCTTACTCACTGAAAGGAGGAGGACTTAAAACATTTGCTGCAGAAAATTAAAGATTATAGCCTTCAGTAAGGCATACATCTTGACACCAGGGAAATAAAAATCCTCACCATTGGGCCTCTAATATGCAGCATCATGATAGGTTGAGAAAAAAATTGAATGTGTCAACAATTTCATCTTACTTAATCCACAATCAATATCCTTGATATTATTGTTGCTGTTATGTGCCACTGAGTCGACTATGACTTATAGCTTCCCTATTTTGCAAGCAGGAGTAGTGGCATCTGCTTCCTAACTAACATGCCTCCGTAAACTCTATGAACTTTGGTAAATGTTGATAGCTGTAGAGGGGTTTCAGGCCTTTTGTTTATAGAGTTGCTATGAGTCATGCTCAACTTGAAGGCAATCAACAACATGCACTATAGCTCTGAACCTTGCCCTATTTTGAGTCAATCTCACTGTCCCTGACACACCTGCCCTTGTTTCCTTACCTCAGTTACTGTGCCAATTAATCTTATTTGGGATCTTTTTCTCCTGTGCTACCCTATGCCCCTGGTGCTAGTGGTGAAGAAATCAAAAGACATGTTGCAGATCAACAAATCTGCTATCAAGGACCTGTCTTATGAACTGAAGAGCAAGGATTTCATTTTAAATACTAATGCGCACCGATTCAAGCCATGGTCCTCTCAATTGTTTGCTATGCATTTTAAAATTGGATAATGACTAAGGATGACAGAAGAATCAATGCATTTGAGTTATCAATGCATTGGAGAACAATACATCTTATTGCGTGCTAAAAGAATAAATATGTTTTAGAGAAAGTGTAACCAGGGTGCTCCCTGGAGGCAAGGATGGTGAAGCTTTGCATCACATACTTTAGGCATGTTGATAGGAGGAGCCAGTCCTTGGAAAAAGATAATCATGCTTGGAAAGGTGGTGGTCAGTGTTAAGAGGGCAGGACCTTTGACAAGATGGGTTGACACAGTGACTATTACAATGGGTTCAGCTATATTGGAAATGATAAGGATGGTACAGGAAAGGGCAAGGTTCAGATTCATTGGTCATAGGGTCACTATGAGTTGTAATTAATTTGATGGCACATAACAACAACATAATAAAGAACAGCAACTGAGAACAGTGGTGGATCTGTGGTAGAATTCTTAGCTTCCATATGAAAGACTAACAAATCCAAAGGCTCAGAGATCAAATCCACCACCTGCGCCATAAGAGAACAATGGGTAGTCTCATGCGATTTACAGTCTCTGACAATCTGCAGGAGGGTCAGTTAGGAACTGGCTCTGACTTAACAGCAGTGAATGAGTGAATGAATCGTTATGACAGAAAACATTGGTTTGGTCCTTGGGCGATACACCTCAACCACAGCCACCAGTCATCTCAGTGGAGATTTTCATGTTGCTAAGACATTGGACAGGGTTCAGTGGCACTTCTAGACCATTATGGACTAGGAAGAAAGGCTTGGCAATCTACTGCTGAAAATTAGCCAATGGAAACCCTGATCACAAGGGTCTGATCTCACTGTGGGTGGAGTCCCCAGTAGCAGCTAATAATGGCCATTTTTTGAGGGCCTGCTCTGTGACAGGGTATGTGCTCCATTTAATCTTTGCAACTACCCTGAAAGACGTTATTGTCTCCAATTTAGAGAGGAGCACATTGACACTGCTAGGGTTATGTAGCCCTCAAGGTCTCAACCTTAGGGGGGCAGGACTGGGACTGAAACTCCTTACTTCCTGAAACAAAAGCATCCCTTTAGCAGAGCCTCACTGCTTTCTAAATCTCTAAATGAACCTTCTTAAAACAAAAGTATATTTTATATGGTCCCTAGTTGGTAAGGCGTTTGCTGCCAAACCAAAGGCATCCAGTGTGCTGCTCAGGATAAAGATGGGCAATATCCTCCCTTGCAATTTACAGCCTCTGAAAACCCTCTAGAGGGTCTGTTATGAGCGGGTCCCCACACCCTTACTCTCTCTCTATATAAATGGTGAGGATTATGAAATGCCCAAATAGTTAATCCTAAAAGTTGGGTTATTACTTCCTTTTGATAGATTTAAGATTTGAGGACACAGTTTGTCCTTAGTAAGTAAATTTCAGTTGAATCCTTGAAGTGGAGCTGGTAACTTGTAGAAGGGTGAGTTCTTGATAAAAAAATGTTCTGCCAAATGCAGAACCCACTTCACCTGCACCTACTTCCTATAACATTCAGGTTGGCTGTGATTCGCTGTACAATCCAGCTATTAAGATTTCTGAGTCCTGGAAGGAAACCAATAAATAAAGTCCGAATTGCATACTGATTGGCATCCCGCTCCCTGTCGCAGTTTCCAGCCCCATTAGAGACAGGCTAGCCTTGCTGGCCTGGGCTGCGTGTGCCCAGCCCAGAGCACAGAGGCCCAAGGTTAATGCAAGCGGGCGCCTCTCTTCCAGCCCAAGCAGCTGTTCTGGAACAGCGACTGCACCCGGCGCTGCCGCTGCTTCCGCCGCAACCTGATCCAGTGCGACCCGCGCCAGTGCAAGTCGGACGAGGAGTGCGCCCTGCGCAATGGCGTGCGCGGCTGCGTCAGCACCAAGACGTCCTACTGCCTGGCTGCGGGCGGCGGCGTCTTCCGCACCTTCGACGGCGCCTTCCTGCGCTTCCCCGCCAACTGCGCCTTCGTGCTCTCCACCATCTGCCAGAAGCTCCCGGACATCTCCTTCCAGCTCATCATCAACTTTGACAAGTGGTCGTCCCCCAACCTCACCATCATCTCACCGGTCTATTTCTACATCAACGAAGAGCAGATCCTCATCAACGACCGGAACACCGTCAAGGTAACTAGCTTGTGGTCAGTGCAGGTCGCCTCAGGCAGGATGAGGGTTCATGAGCAGACTGTGTATTGTGCTTTCCTACAAAGCCAGGAGTACGGTGCTGATGGGGAGCTCTGCTGGCCTAGTCTATAGGGAGCTTAGCTCTGATGGTTCGAATCCACCAGCAGCTCCACGAGGGAAAGATGGGCAAACTCCTCCCGTGTGACTTACAGCCTGAAACCCCATGGAGGGTCAACTATGAATCTATTCAAACTCACGGGAATTAATTGGGTTAAGTTACCTAGTAGGCGGTGCACTGTGCTTTCCATCACAGCCAAGTCTACTCTAACAGATGGTTTCGTTGTGAGTACGTCACATGGGTGATCATATGTTTAAAAGTGAAAGTATGAAAATTCTACAAGAACAATTTCATTTAGTCTTTGTTGTTCATTCGAGAGATCGGACAGAAAATCTACAAAATGTCAGGAATGTTTAAAAATGGAACTTTGTTGGAATATGGCAGAGAAAACAGTTTTTATTCTGGGTTCCTTTCCAAAATGCATCTATTTGCCCATAGTTTTAAGAACCTTAACAATTACTCTTGATTCTGCCTGCATTTACTAAGGACCTAGCCCTTGGCACTCACTCATCCTTCCTTGCTGTGTTTACTTCTGTCACCTAAGAGACAGCAAGCATTTGCCTGTAGATGGAGCATCCTCCACTATCAGATGCCAATGATGACCTACTGGGAGAAAGAAGATGGGGAATTTCTCTTAGATCTGCTGTTCCATAGCCCTGTGGCCTGGTTTCTTCTGAATTTCATCATTGGCTCTGTCCCATGATGTCCTAATGTACAGCAGAGCATATTATTGCCCTGCCCTGTGCCCTCTCCCTGATCTCTAATATACTCAAGTCCATTGTTACAGTCACTGCCCTGTGCCCTCTCCCTGATCTCTAATATACTCAAGTCCATTGTTACAGTCACTGTGCTTCGAGGTGCTTTCCCACTAGGGGTTCATTTTCCAGCATCATCTTATAATAGGAAACTGTGTCTAGTCCATAGGGAGTTGTGCTGCTCACCCAAAGGCCGGGCCTCTCTGGCCATCTGAATCCATCAGCAGCTCTTTAGTGGATGAAAGATAGGTAGTCTCCTCCCATGCAGTATATGTTGTTGTTATGTGTCATCTAGTCACCTGCAACTCATAGCGACCTTATGTACAACAGCCTAAACCCTGCTCTATCCTGTGCCAATCGCATTGCCTCTGATACAACTACCCCCATTACCCCAGTCACTGAATCAATCCATCTCATTGAGGGTCTTCCTCTCTTGTGCTGTACCTCCACCCTTCCAAGCATGACGTCCTTTTCCAAGGACTGATCCCGCCTTGCCACATGTCCAAAGTATATCAGACGCAGCCTCAGAATCCTTGCCTCCAAGGTCTCAACCTTTCCGGGACAAACCTTTTAGTTCTCTTAGCAGTCCATGGTATATTCAGTACTCTTCTCCAACACCACAGCTCAAAGGCATCGATTTTCCTTCTACCATCTAGCCTTTGAAACCCAGTGGAGGATCAGCTGTGTGTCTGTTCCAACTTGAAAACAATTATTTACGTTGTATTTGCCTATATACTGTTATCATCCACAGGGCTTTCAATGGCTAATATTTGGAAGTAGATCCCCAGTGTCTTTCTAGTCTGTCTGAGAGCTTTCTTAGTCTGAAACTTCAACTGAAACTTGCCCACCATGCGAGATCTGGTAGTTAAAATGCTGGTGGCCTAGCTTCCAGAATGGCCACCACAGGACAAAGCAAACTGGCAGATGGGTAGTTGTGAATCTCAGACTTGTATGTTTCATAACTCACATAGCTCTTGGACTTGGATTCCTACCACCCATACGTTTACAAAGATCATCTGCTTGCCTGTACTCTGCACAGTGACCTGAGCTCTTTAGCTAAAGCAGGTGGCTCAGAGCCAGCAGTGGGGAACCAGCCCTTAACACCATTGGCACAGCCAGGGATGGATGGGAAATGAGGATATGCCCATAAACATTTTGTTTGAAATTGAGTCCTGTTGTGTGTGTCTGCTTGCTGCCATTGGCTCAGATAAAAATACACTGAATGCATATATGAAAAATCATCAGATAGCTTAGTATCAGAGAGCTAGGGGGAAAAAAGATAGTATTTTGCAGATTTCAAAGGAGGAGTTTGTGTTTTAATACTGGCTTTTTCATTTTAATGAAAGCTACTGCTTTGCCTTCCACTTCCTTTTACAGACTGGTCCATGCAGACACAAGGGCACAGGTCTGGGGTACAGGAGCCTGAAGGTGAGGTGCTCACCTGAGAGTGCAGACCCCATGAAGTGCTGAATCACACACCCCAAGCTGACCAAAATAGTAAACAGAATCATATTTTTCAAGATGACTTTTCTTTTTTTATAAAGAAACAAATCACTAATAGCCTGGAAAAAAAAAATCTATTTTATAAGTACAGGAAAATCATGTTAGATTCTTTCCCAAGAGCTAAGAAAAGAAAATGTTATAAAGCAAGCAAATGACAAATGCAGAAAACACTGTGCCTATAGGACCTCTGAGGGTGGAACCTATGGTCTGAACGCTATAAGCAAGAAAACAATAAACATAGCAGAGATCCCTAGATTCATTTTAACTGTGTTAGCCTCCTTAGCACAGGATTGGGATTTCATTTTTGGTAATTGGTTTATGCTGGGGAAAGTTTTACACAAACCTGCTGTCATTCATTGTGGGTTATACGGCTCTGCTGTTTTCCTTACTCTGGAGCTCCCCCGCCCATTCTACGTTCATTTTTTTTACTCCTCTGGGGGAGGGCTATAGACAGTAAGACAAGTGAATGCGCTTAGAGTCTGAAGCTACAAACTACAGCCTGCAGCCAAACCCGCTGGCTGCCTGTTTATATATATATAAAGCTTTATTGGAAGACAGCCACACTCATTTATTTTCATTTTGTCTTTGACGGTTTTCTTGCTACCAGGGCAGAATTGAGTAGCTGCAACAGAGATACCATGGCCTGCAAAGCCAAAAGTATTTACATGGGACCTTTATAGAGAAAGACCTTCTGACCACCCTGTTCTAAGAGTAATTCACTTCCTTTGTTTTTCCTTCAATAGGTCAATGGCACACAAGTGAATGTTCCTTTTATAACTGGCCTGGCAACCAAAATTTACAGCAGCGAGGGGTTTCTGGTGATCGACACCAGCCCTGACATCCAGATATATTACAATGGTTTCAACGTCATTAAAATCAGCATTAGTGAGAGGCTGCAGAATAAAGTCTGTGGCCTGTGTGGCAACTTCAATGGGGACTTGACGGATGACTACGTGACCCTTCGAGGGAAGCCGGTGGTGAGCAGTGTGGTGCTGGCGCAGAGCTGGAAGACCAACGGAATGCAAAAGAGGTGAGGGCTTCTGCATCCTTCACACCACTCAGCTGGTGGCCCACGTCATACCAAGGGCATGGGGGCTGTCCCTCCCTTAGCATCACACCTCCTCCCTTCAAAGAGCTTAGCCAAAGGTTACTGGAGAGTTGAGGATGCAAAATATTTTATTAAACAACAGAAGAAGGAACTCGTTCATATCATCTGGCCTTCAGTCAAATAGAGAATTTGCCCAGGGTTAGAAATCTAGAGTCTGGATCCCCTGAGACAGAGGCACGCCTGCTTGGGATGGGATGGAGAACTGACTCAGGAGAAGGAGCATTGACCTTTATTTACTCTTTAAGGCGGAGCTTAACTGGATGTTCTTAGCTGAAGGTTTGAGTGTGGCTGTAGAGGGAAACATTGGTAAGAATTGGAAAAAGGCTTTTTTAAAAAACAGAAGTCATAGAGGTTATCAGGCCCACCTCTGGCCAGTGGTTATAGAACAAACTAAACCAGGTATTCTGAAAGTTTTTCATTTAGGAGCTCTGGTGGCCCAGTGGTGAGAAACTGTGCTGCGATTCTAAAGGCACCTGGTTTGAATCCACCAGCTGTTCTGCAGGAGAAGGATGGACAGTTTCCTCCTGTGCAAATAAACTGCCTCTGAAACCCTGCTATGGGGTCAGCTATGGGTCGTTTCTGACTCATTGGTCCATGACAACAGGCCACAGAAATTATGTTAAAGTGCTTATGGGTCTTTGGCTGTGCTTCTCCTTCCTGGTATCCCTTTGTCTATACAGCGAGTCAGGGAGCCTGCTGGATCAGTCTGTAGGGAGTTATGCTGCTAACCCAAAGGTGGTACCTCTCTGGCTATTGGCCTCCTCCAAGCCCCTCCTTGGAAGGAAGACGGGTAGTCTCCTCCCATGTGATTCACAGCCTCAGAAACTCAGTAGAGTATCAGCTTTGGGTTGGTTCCAACTCGATGACAATGAGTTTGAGGAGGAGGAGGATATTTTTGGGTTTGCTCTTTGTTGTTTTTTGTTTGTATTTTTTTTTTTTACACAATAAGTTGATCCCTTTATGTTATAATGGGCCAAACATCAATTAAATACCTAGATGTGCAAATGATGTTCTGAACCTCTTATGACCCTTCTTTTTTTCCTCTTTTTTAAATTGAGATTTTCATGAAAGTTTACAGAGAACTTGGATTTCCACTCATTCATTGTTGCACATTTTCTTCCCTGTCCACCCCAGTTTGCTTTTCTTTTAAAAAATTTTTTTTTTCATTATTGTACAATTCCCCATCCTCACCCCAGTCCACTTACTATATAACTCTTATTCTGGACTGTTATCATACAAATATACCTAATCATATATTCCTTTTAAGCACTTCTTTTCCCTCATCTGTTTCCATGCAGTGTACATTCTTTATCCCTTCTTTTCTTAGTTTTCTCCCAACCCTGATGTCAGTCCTGTTTTACAACAGTGGCATTATGCAGTATTCATCCTTTTGTGACTGAGATATTTCACTCAGCATAATGAAGGGTTACAACAGTGGCATTATGCAGTATTTGTCCTTTTGTGACTGAGATATTTCACTCAGCATAATGAAGGGTCACCCCTGAGGACATTATGACCCTTCTTTGAAAATAAACTAGACCTCCAGCCCTGGTGGTGTAGTTTGTTGGAGCTGTGCTGCTGACCCAGAGATAGCACCTCTCTGGCAGTTGGAATCCACTAGCGGCTCCGCAGGAGAAAGACGGGTGGTCTCTGGTGCATGTTACAGCTTCCAGAAACCCGCAGGAAGGTCAGCAAGGAGTTAGTTCCAACTCAGCAGTCAGCTAAGGAGTTCGTTAGTTTAATTTGAGGGTTTTTTATAAATTATAGAACCCAGTGCTTAAGAAATTACTGAATTCTGTCTCTTCCTTTTCTAGATAAAACTGAAGCTATGTATACTGCATTGAAACACATGAGGGAGAGAACAGTTTAAAAGCGATATATAATAGAGTATTATGGTTATCACATGAGTCCCTCATTAAAGTTGCATAGTAGAGTGTACTTGGGGCAGGGGGGATTGTATACCAATGAAGGAATTTTACTTTTCAAAGAGAGGAGTGAACTGGGGGGAGGGAGGGGTGGGTAGGGAGAAAAGTGCAACAATGAATGAATGGAAATCCAAAATCTCTGTAAATGTTCATTAAAATAAAATAAATTTTTTTAAAAAAAACCCAACACAAAACCAACTGAAGCTAGAACATTAGATTATTCACGTAAGGAGGATCATACATGCAACAGCAGGACTAGATCCCAGGACTCCTGCAGTGATGCTTTCTCTGAAATGTTACTCTATTAGGCTCCTAGTTCAGAAAAGACAAGTTCAGACACTTGGGCCATTCTGGAATTTCTAGAGATAAGCACGGTGAAGTGTGTGTCTGAGGAGTTGTCATTCCCTCTGAACTTTCCCCCTCCCTGTCGTTCCCTCCCTCCTTCCGTTTCCCCTTCTGATCTGTCTGTCAGCTGTTGTACCCCCATTTTCTTCTGAAGGTTTTAGCTTTGGCTTCTGGTAGTGATAATTTAGAAGACTCCTAGGCTTCCTTACAAATCTTTAATTGTGCCAATTAGTATTACTTCTATTATTATCAATGACTATTAGATCAGTTTTTGCCTTTCCAATGGCACTGTGACAGTTCTTGTCTTAGTTCCATTAAATTAAGAGTAGAAGTGACTCTGTACCCTACCTCCCTACGGCTCCATAGCTAGTGAGCACTGGGCATCATCAGCAGACAGCACTAACTTCTGGTAGCCACACAGGTGACAGGTGTGGCCTCCTCCCCTCCCCGGCACCCGCCAGAGGTGGAGGTGAGTTAGTTTGCTCTGCTGAGCCTGACCTGACCACTCTCACTCCCAGCTGCAACGAGCTGCAGTTTTCGCAGTATGCAGCCACATGTGACAACGTGCACATCCAGATGATGCAGGGTGACAGCCACTGCCTGAAGCTCACGGACATGAAGGGCTTCTTCCAGCCCTGCTACGGCCTTCTCGACCCACTCCCGTTCTACGAGTCCTGCTACCTGGACGGCTGCTACAACCACAAGAAGTTCCAGCTGTGCGGCTCCCTGGCTGCCTACGGGGAGGCCTGCCGCTCCTTTGGGATCCTCAGCACCGAGTGGATCGACAAGGAGAATTGCTGTAAGAGAATGATTTTATTACTGTATTTCTGCGGGTTCGTTGGCAGTTAAGAGAGTTAAGAGGAGCTCCTCAGGTCACATTGGCTTGTCTTGGGAAGACAAGCCCTGTCTGCCAGGTCACATTGGCTTGTCTTGGGAAGACTAGCCCTATCTGCCTTTACCTGTCGACCTGCTCATGGTATTGGGGGGGTGGGGGCAGTGAGCCGCAGCAGAGATGCTGGGCCAGTGAGGACACTAAGCCCCCTGTGCTTTTTGACCGGTGATAAGGTTTGGAAAGCAAACTTGGGGAGATTCGAGTCTCTGGGTTAAAGGAACTCCAGGTTAGAGATTTTCAAGGTTGAGGGCTGTTGTGTGGGACCCCTGAATTATTTCTGTCTCCAAGCTCAGCAACTCAGTAGTGTGGTCAGAGCACACATCAGAAAGGACAGTGGAAGTGGCAAGGTGAGTTTAACTGGCTATAGCTACGTGGACTGAAAGGAAGCTGCATTGGATTTATAAAGCGGCTGTTGTTCGCTGCTGTTGGATTGACCTCAACTCACGGTGGGCTCTGTACAATAGAATAAAATGCTACCTCATTCCCATAACTGACCTCCGTTTCGTAGGGTTTTCACTAGTAGATACTTGGTTTTCAGAAGTTGATCACCAGGCCTTTCTTGCCAATCTGACATAGTCTGGAAACTACTGAAACCCAATTAGGAGCATAGGTCACATAAAGTGATTACATAAATGAAAATTGGTTGATAATTCAGGATCTATTGATGTATTTTTTTCTAAAGTAAAGAAATAATTTTGATGTATATTTCTATTACTCTAGTTAGTCATTGTCTCGGTGTTAATCAAGTAGGTGAGAAAATATAAATGCGTATCAGCAGAACTTTATCACAAATGTGTGTATGTGTTCATGTATTTAAATGGTCTGTCTGTTCCATTAATGTAATATGGCATTGTAACCAACATAATGCGTGTGCTCCCCACCCACAAGCAAAGTCCAATGTGTGCACTGAGAAAACAGGCACCTTCTAAGACTGGAAACATTGTTTGTAAACATACAGCTTAAATCTGGTAGGAATAGACTTCATTCAGAGCCTAAAAACAATGGCATTAATTAAAATACATGTTCATTGAGCTCAGAAACAGTTAATAAGTAAATTACTCATCTCAGCTGGCAATTAACAGAAATGTTTAGTTTGATAATTTTAATGTTTTCAGCCTGCTGTGTTAATGAGCAAGACTTTAAATAACTTTAAAATTAGCTGTTTTGAACTTTAAAAGTTATCTGAAATTTAAATATATACATATATGTCAGTTTTATTGACTTACTTAACCTCAAAGCTTCCCTTCGCATTAAGGAATGTCTACTGTGTTTGCCGACTGGCAAATGGATCCACACTTTTTTTTTTCTTCCTGTGGCTTATAACCTCAGCTCTTTAATTCTGGAAATCTTTTGTTGTCAGCTCCTGTCAGCCCCCAGACTCATATTCCCCCTACACAACAGAATGAAATGCTGCCAGGTCCTGGCTCACTCTCACGATCATTTATGGAACTGACCATGGTGGACCATCAGATTTTCAATGGCTAACTTTCAGAAGTAGATTGTGGGACCTTTTATTCTGGTCCATGTCAGTCCAGAGCACCCCTGAAAGCTGGTCAGCATCATTGCAACACACAAGCCTCCGTTGATAGATGAATGCCTGCAGATGAGGTGCATTGGCCAGAAACTGATGAATAGATAGGAAAATCATCAGAGAATAACATGAGGGGTTGGTGATTTGGTGTTTGAATTCTTACCTTCCTACCGGAGACCCAGGTTGAGTCCCACATAATGCTCCTTGGGTGCAGCACCACTCACCTTTCAGTGGAGGTGCCCGACTAAGATAGACTGGGAAGAGACGCCTGCACAGCTGCAGTTGGCCAGTGAGAAACCAGTGGAACCAGTGGTCCTGTCTCCTTTGCTCTTTTGTGCTAAGCTCTAGTCCTCTGGTGCTCCTGTCTCCTTTGCTCTTTTGTGCTAAGCTCTAGTCCTCTGGTGCTCGGGGCCAATGTTATAGCAGTGAACAGCAACACAAAGTGGTTGGGTGTAGGAGTAGAGATCAAGAACTTACTCTCTACTCTTCATATAGATGTAAAACTCTACATGCTAGTTTAGTAGTAGGCGTTGTGATTGTGCTTCCTCTTGGTAATTAAGAGTGTTGTGTACCCTGTCCTCACGTGGGCACGTTTCCGCTGTGAAGTGGGAATAGTGCTAGTGAACGCAGCGAGTCTGTGGATTTAAGGAGACAGCACAGCTGCAGCAGGAGACACGGGGCCTGGCCTGTTGCTAGTGCCCAGGTACCGGCCATTGGTATTATTTCCTGAAAGGTTGCCCTGCCTGTTAACGAGGGCCTGCCCTCCTGTTTCCAATTTGATTAAAGTAACATTTGAACACTATAAGCAAATGCTTCCCCTGCATTGGTGTGAAAATCAAGTTGTGTGTGTTCCTGTTTGTTTTCCTTTTTAGCAGGAGTGGTTGAAGATCCCTGTGTGGGGGCGGACTGTCCCAATCGAACCTGCGAGCTGGAAAACGGAGGCGAGCTGTGCGGCTGCATCGAGCCCCCACCCTACGGGAACAGTGAGTGAGGCTGCCCTCTCCCACCCCAGACAGTGCCAGCTGCCAGGGGGGCTGGGGAGCAGGGGGCACCTCATCCCATTCCATTCAGCAGCTCAGAAGTCCCATCCTAGACTCTCATAAGCATTTAAGTAGAACAAGGAAGCGATTCAGCCACTTCAAAGTAGGCTAATGTTCATTTTCTTGTAACTACATTCTGTTCTCCAATAAATTGTAATGTGAGAATTCGTGCATGAATAGAATCGACCAGTTCCCTCTGAGACAACATTTGATATCAGAGAGATCTCAGTTGAGCCCTTGGACTCACTGTGAAGGAAGGTAGTTTGACACAAGCATGAAACAAGTGGGAAGAGACAGCCAGGTACTTTCTTAAGACCCATTTGAAGCCAAGAACACCTGGCCCAATGCTTTTGGCCTGAAGATACAGCTGAAGCAATCCAGAAGTAGCTGGCACTGCAGGCCACACGCCTAAGTAGCTTGCGTTCCCATGACCTTGGCCGCTGGCCCAGCCCGCTGGCAGTGGTCAGTAAGCAAGTGAGTTGCTTTTCCTTCCACCTCCACAGGCTGACAAGCACCTCGGGAAGCAGGTGCTACATTTAACCTCATTAGGGCTTGAAAACCTAATTGACTAAACGGTTCCATGGGCAGGGCGTCCGGGGTTGCTCAAGGGCTTCACCTCAGCAGATGAAAATGCTTCTGCTTCTGTAGTGCTTATTGGCTGGTGTGTATGTACTCATAGAAGCTATCCACGGAGCTCTCCTGGGAACCCCTGGGACTGAGCTGGGGCTTGGGGGTATGGCCCAGGAATGCATGCACTTTTGTTTGGGGTTTATTTTTATGATTAGCTCTTATTTAATTCTAATTTTTCTTTCACATTTTATTCAATCATATATATTTTTTCCTATTGATTTATGCCTTTTATTACCCTGTCTCATCAAGTCCCCAGCGCACCTGACCTGTTCCTTCACTAGCCCAATCCGTCCACTACTCTCTGCTGTCCTAGTGGTTTTCTGCCTCCACTCTCCCCTACCCCCTCCTCCCTTTTGGAAAAGCTAGAAATACCTTGTTCCTGCTTGCTAATTTCAATAGCCATTATTGTCCTCACATCAGTTGTTGTCTCTCCTTGTCCTGATCCTTTGCAGTGCACATTGTCTCTGCATTCAATTTCTGCTCTCTCCACCCTTCCCCACTGCCGCCAGTTACCCCTTACTTTGATTGTAGTAGATGAGAACATGCTCTTTAGCTGCAGGGCTTGGAATAGATAGGTTGCTTACAGAAGTAGCTACTCAGGGTGGTGCTACCACCAAAGAGATAGAGAGAAAGAGAAAGAGACAGATGGGGAGGGAGAGGGTGAGGAGAAAGGGGAGGGAGAGAGGGGGAAGAGACAGACAGAGAGAGAATGTGAATATGGAGGGTGTAAAAGAAAGACTAAAAAGACTTTGTCAGCATTTTTTACCCTTTAAAGGTTCTTTGTCCAAAAATTTCCTTTACTAAAGCCCAATGCTCATTCAGTGGGATTGAAGCTTTATTAGAATTACTGTAACCTTCGGATAAAGGCTCTTCCAAGAAACCTAAACCCACTTCTGTCAAGGCTGGTAGTTCAAACCACTGGCCTGTCAGGTAGCAGTCAAGTACCTTATCACTGCACCACCAGGGCTCCTCAAGGCTGTTGCGTGGGCTGACCCCATCCCCATAGCACAGCCACCTCCCACTGACGTGATTTTCACCCTCATTGTTCCTCACAGACTCACATGACATTATTGATGCAGAGGTGGTCTGCAAGGCGGCCCAGATGGAAGTGTCCATATCTAAGTGCAAACTCTTCCAGCTTGGCTTTGAGCGGGAGGGTGTGCGGATCAATGACCGACGGTGCTCCGGCATTGAGGGCGAAGACTTCATCTCCTTCCAGATCAACAACACTAAAGGGAACTGTGGAAACATTGTGCAGGTGAGGACAAGCGACAGGAGAGGGCACCTGAGAGAGACGATGAGAGCTATGGGTGTCTGACCTTGTGCTGTCCAGAAAGCCAGCAGAGATGCCGGGGGAGTCATCAGGGCTCTAGGCTGTTGGTTAAACGAGAAGCGCGGAGGGAAGTATTTCTTTCCTGATTTGCTTTGTCTGGCAGACATTTGCTCTACATATTCTAAGTCAAGAAGCCTGGTGGTGTAGCACAGAGGGAGTTGCAGCTGCTAACCCAACGGTGTGTTGTCTCTGGTAGTTCTAATCCACCCGTGGCTCCATGGGAGAAGGATGAGCTGCCGTCCTCCCTGGCGATTTACAACCTTCAGCAATCCACTGGCGGGTCAGCTGTGACATGGTTTCAACTCAGTGGCGATGTGTTATTCCATGTTTACATATTTTCTACTTCAGACGACTTTAAGACAACTAAAGTGGGGTTTGAAGTGTCCTATCTCAGTCTCAGTTTAGTTCAAGAAATCTGTGTTCCCTCTTTTAAGTTTGTATTGTTCCTCCAGGTAAATACAGCTGGGCTTGGCTCTCTTGGGGGCAGGGAGGGTGTCCCAGATATCAGGTACCATTTGGCTGGAGAAGCCCATCAAGATCCCAGCCATTAGTTCTTGGCTGATCTATAGACAACATCTTTCTCTTCATCTTCCTTCCCTTTCCTGACAGTGAGGAGGAAGACAGTGAAACTTGAATTTGTTCATGTTAATACTTGCAGGCATGTCTGGTAAAAAGATCTGGTGGAAGTGTGATTTTGAATTGTTTTTAGGTGCCGTTGAGTTGAGTGCAACCCATAGCGGCCACGCGAACAACAGATCTGAACCCTGTCCTATCCTATGCCTTCCTGACACATTAGAGCCCATTGCAGCAGTAACCATGGCAATCCACCTGGTCAAGGGTCTTTCTCTCCTTTGCCAACCCTCCATATTTCCAAGAACTGTGTCCCTTTCCAAGTAACAGCCCCTTCTAGTAACATGCCTGAAGTATGTGAGGTGAAGCCTTCTCATCATTGTCTCCAAAGACACCCTCTCTATGACACATTTGTTCTTTTGACAGTCCATGGGATATTCAGTACTCTTCTCCAGCACCGCAGCTCAAAGGCATCAGTTCTTCTGTCATCTTTATTCATTGTTCTGCTCTTAAATGCACCTCAAGTGATAGGAAAGACCATAGCCCGAACCAAACATACCTTAGTCCTCAAATTGACATCATTACTCAGTAATTTAGAGATGTCCCTAACTGCTGACTTTCCCAGTGCAATATGTCTCCTTATTTCCTTACTGCTGGTAGCAAGGATGTTAACTGTGGATCCAAGTAAGATAAGTTGTTGACATTTTCAATCTTTTCCCCATCCATTATGATGTTGCCTATAGCTCAGTGGTAGAATTTTTGTTTTCTTGACATTGAGATGCAATCCATATTGAAGGCTGTAATCTTTAATCTTCTTCAACAAGTGCTTCAAGTCCTCCTCACTTTGAGCAAGCAGGGTTGTGTCATCTACATAAGCAGGTTATTGATGAGTCTACCTCTGATCCTGATGCTACATTTCTCTTTATTGAGTCCAGCTTCTCTAATAATTTGCTCAGAGTATAAATTAAATAAATATGGAGAGAGAATACAACTTGACACACCCCCTCCTTAATTTTAAACCCTTGCTCTATTTATGCAGCAGCCTACAGGTCTAGGTATAGGTTTTGAATGAGGACAATCAAGTGCTCTGGGATTCCCATTCTTCTGAATGTTTCCCATAACTTGTTATAATCCACACAGTCAAATGCCTTTGCATAGACAGTAAAACATAAATTACCATTGGCTTCTGTTACTATAGTACTTCTTGACATTTTTCAGTGTCAATCAATTCTTTCTGTACAGTGATTTTGTGTATTCCTTCCATCTTCTTTTGATGCTTCCTGAGTCATTCAATATGTTGCCTGTAGCATCTTTCAGTATTGCAACTTGAAGTTTAAATTTATTTTTCCATTTTCTCAGCTTGAGAAATGCAGAGCAAGTTCTTCTCTTTTTTTCTCCAATCTAGTTCTCTGCACATTCCATTATAATACTTCACTTTGTCTTCTCAAGCTGCTCTTTGAAATACTCTGTTCAGCTCTTTTACTTTGGTATATTTCCCTTTTTATTTTTTTTTTAGCTTCTCAATGCTCTGGTGCAATTTTTAGAATCTCTTCAGACATCCATTTTGGTTTTTTTCTTTCTCCTCTGTCTTTGTAACAACCTTTTGCTTATGTCATGCTTGATATCATCCCATAAGTCATCTGTTCTTCCATCACTGGTGTTCACTGCCTAAAACCTATTCTTAAGATCTTGAAATTCATAGGGAGCTCTGGTGGCCTAGTGACAAGAAGCTACTGCAATTGCAGCAGTTTGTGGTTCGAAGGCACCAGATGCTCTCCTGGAGAAGGAGAAGCAATTTCCTCCTACCAGTCAGATCTGATTTGACGGCACACACACACGCGCGTGCGCGCACACACACACACACACACATCTTGAAATTCAGATGGAATAGATTCAGGATCATATCTTGGTTGTCATGGACTTGATTTAATTAGCAATCAGCCAATTCGATTAGCTGTTTGGTCATTTTGGTATTGAATTAGGGACTAGCAATCAGGTGTACTGGTCTTTTTTGATGTTGATTTGGGGACTTAGGAAGGAAAACTTTTATTCCTTTTATGGTGGCAGCACTTCCTGCTGTGCTCTGGTCTGTGTTCCCACATATGGCTTGGGGTCGGTGGTAGTTAGCATTCAGTGACACATGAAATCAGCCTCCATGGCCATTCAAGGTTATCAGAATGAAGGGTGCTCTTGCCATCTCTTGTTACACTGTTTCCCCCCAGTAAATGCGAAACTAGCTCCATATTGATTCATACTGCCCTCTAGATTCTGTATGGAATGATGACATTTCTTCTGTTTCAGGGCGTTCTTAAAATGCAAGCCACATTCTCACTCCCCGATTTAATGATTTCTGACCTTGCTTTGCTCTGCAGTCCAATGGCACTCATATCATGTATAAAAATACAATCTGGATCGAAAGTGCCAACAACACCGGTAACATCATCACCAGGGACCGGACGATCAATGTGGAATTTTCGTGTGCTTATGAGCTGGATATCAAGATCTCCCTAGATTCTGTTGTGAAACCTATGCTGAGGTAAAGAATCTTGTGAGTTTTTACACATTGCTTTGTCTTTTCCTTGACAGGTAAGGTTAGCATAATAAAACTTGCTACCATTTGTCTTTGAGGCACTAGGCTAAATATAATTCATATTTCCTGAACCTTAATGCCTTAAACTGACGCTGTGCAAGAGAACTTTCTGTGATGATAGGAATGATCTATGTGTGCACTATCTAGTACAGTTCTTATGTGCGGCTAGATCCACCTGAAATGTGGGTATTAGAACTAAGGAACTGCATTTTTAATTTGATTTGATTTGATTTTCCAGATGTGTCTTGGCTAATGTCCACCATACTGGACAGGGCATTCTTAGTTTTTACTGCTTCCTGCTTTAGCAGGAAGATTTAAAGAAATGGTTATTAATTGCACAAATGCATTTGTTTGTAGTTCCCTACCTTATGATTATCTTCGTTTCAGTGTCATTAATCTGACAGTTCCGACTCAAGAAGGCAGCTTCACCACCAAGATGGCACTCTACAAAAATGCCTCCTACAAACACCCTTACCGCCAGGGGGAGGTGGTACTGACAACTCGAGACGTGCTGTACGTGGGTGTCTTTGTGGTGGGAGCTGACTCCACACATTTGATCCTAACACTGAACAAATGCTATGCTACCCCTTCTCGTGACAGCAATGATAAGCTCCGATACTTCATCATTGAAGGAGGGTGAGTTGCCTTCTGTTAGAAGAATGTTTTAGAGGGTTTAGTGTAATATTTTCCTGTATCACTTTTTTAGACTACTGGCAGGGGTCTGGGGACTCCACTCTGGGAGTCTGGCTCTGTGCTGCATCCAGATGGTGGTCCACGTAAAGGGAAATTTTTGGGGTCGTGTTTGATGTGTATTACTTCTCTTCCCCCCCAAGAGTGGGTGTCCTTGAACCTTTGCCTAGGATGGTAGTCTGTTCAAGGGTGTGGCTTTAAAACCCTGCAGGGTTTTAAATTTATTAATTTTTGAATGAATATTCCTTGACTGACACAGCAATCTTTTGTCTGTTTGCTGAACTGAACAACTTGGTGTTGCAGTGATGCTGCACACTGTTCCATAGTCTTGTCAAATAACATAATCGTTACTCATTATGTACAGTGTTTGGATGAGCTTCCAGATTGATTTATGCTGGGAAGCAGGAGTAACATCCACTTCCTAAACTAGAAGCCTCTGGAAACTCTACAAACTCTCTAAACTCTACAAACTCTCTAAACTCTCTAAGTGTACAGAAAGAAATGATGGTAGTTAAAGAACAGAATTCTGTACAGAAATGATGTTAGCTATAGAATAGAGTTCAGGTCTTTTGTGCAAAACTTAGTCGTATTCGACTTGACGACACTTAACCACTACTCAATGAAACTAGTGCTGGTATATATGGAGAAACAGTTTTCCACTTTGCACATCACTCTTTGTCAATGTGCAGTATGAAGTAACCTGGGTTTGCTGTGATGTTGAACCTGTACTATTGGGGTATCAAATACAAGAACGGTTTTCCGATGGGGACAGTGTTTGGTGGAGCTCCCAGTTGTAAAACAGGTTTGGAAGCAGGAATGGCATCCACTTCCTAAACCACATGCCTCTGGAAACTCTATGAACTTGGAGAAATGACGATAGTTATGGAAACGCATTGGGTCTTTCTTCATAGAGTCGTTGAGTTGTGCTTGACTCATTGGCAATCAGCAACACAACATAACACTTTTTAAGGAACAGAATGGGAACTAGTATTTTTCAACAACTGAAAGGGCAAGCATTCTGCATCCATTAACTCATCTTATGCTCATGACAAGGGAGCTCTGGTGGCTTAGTGGTAAGGAGTTGCACTGCTAACCCTAAGGCAGGTGGTTCACATCCACCACCTGCTCCAAAGGAGATGAGCTGTCTCCATCCGTGTGATTGCTGAAAATCCACTGGAGGGTTAGCTGTGAGTTGGAGGCACTTAACAACAACATACTTACACAAGGTAAACATATTTTAAAGCTCAGTTTACAGATGAGAAGACTGAGGGCTTCTTGAAATCAAGAAACTTGCTTAAAGTCATATAAATTAATAATAAATTCCCAAGTCCAAGTGGTGTCTAACAACCTGCTGCTTCATTGTAGATGCGAGCCAAGAGAGGAATCTGTCCTGTCCCCTCAACTTCTGTTTCATTTGGGAGGGATGCAGAGCTTTTGCAAATGAAAGAACATAGAGAGAATACTAAAAGTTGGTAAATGGGACATCTATCAATATAAGAAGAAATTAGAATAATTTCTGTGTATCCCATAAGCACTGGCGGTGATAGGGCCAGCAGACATATAACGTGGTGATATAAATGGATTGCTGACCGTCCCTGCTGTGCTGATAACTGATAGGTTGCAAGCTGGAGTCAAACCAGAGGCATCTCAGAAGAAAATCCTGGTGATTTAAAAAATTAGCCTCTTGAACTTCTATGGAGGCTGATCCTCCTCAGGTACACACGGCCACCATGAATCAGGTTCAGCTTCATGTTCTCATTACGTGCTGTCAAGTCACCTCTGACTCATAGCGACCCGATGTACAACAGCTGTGAAGCCTGCCCTGTGTTGAGCCAGTCTCACTGACTCAGACACACCTGCCCTCATTACCCCAGTTATTGTATCAATCCTTCTCATCCAGGGTCTTCCTCTCCTGCACTGTCCCTCTATCCTTTCGAGCATAATGTCCTTCTCCAAGGATCAGTGCCTCCTGGCCATGTGCCCAAAGTATATGAAATGGGGCTTCAAGGTCCTAGCCTCCAGGGTTTCACCCTCTCCAAGAAAGATTTGTTTTCTTGGGGGTCCATAGTATGTTCAAGACTCTTCTCCAGCACAACTCAAAGGCATTGATTCTTCTTCTGTCACCCTTAGTCATTGTCTAGCTCTCTGATGCATAGTAAGTAATTGTACAGACCATGGCCTGGATCAGGTGCACCCTAGTCTCTAAACTGACATCATTGCTCTCAGCATTCTGGAGAGGTCCCTGACAACAGATTTTCCCAATTTGTCTTCTGATTTCCTGACTGCTGGTTCCAAGAGAGTTAACTGTGGAACTGAGCAAACTAATTGTTAATGACTTCAGTATTTTGTCCATCTGTGATTATGCTGCCAATTGACCTAGTGGCGAGAATCTTTGTCTTCTTGTTGAGCTGAAGACTACAGTCTGATGGAAACTGTTTTTTATATGCTTAGAACCTAATATAGTTCCTGAAACCTAGTATTTAGTGAAAATTATTGAATGAAAGACAAGAAAAAACTAGAGACCACACAAAAAAATAATAGTTATATTTATTTTCTTTAAACACACTGATTATGCCAGGCAATTTATCCATACTATATTGTTGTTGTTGTTGTTGTTGTTATGTGCCGTCGAGTCGCTTGCGACTCATAGCGACCCTATGTACAACAGCCCTAAACTCTGCTCTGTCCTGTG
>NW_006399921.1:4106503-4112200 GCF_000299155.1 Elephantulus edwardii | reverse complement strand
GCAGCAGGCGCTTCAGGTCCTCTTCAGTTTCAGCAAGCAGGGTTGTGTCATCCGCATAACGCAGGTTGTTAATAAATCGCCCACCAATCTTGACCCCACATTTCTCCTCATAGAGCCCAGCCTCCCGGATAATCTGTTTTGCATATACTATAGATCTTATAATTATTTTAAAGAGTTTTCTTGGAGCATAATTTCCATACAATAAAATGTACTTCTTTGCTTTAAGTATAAGATTTAGTGATTTCTGTAATTCTACAGAAGAATGGCACCATCACCCACATCTAGTTGTAGGACATTTTCATCATGCCAGATAATTATTAAGGTTTATATTAATGAGAATTCTTTCTATTTTCAGTGGTAGAGACCAAGCCCAGACTAAGTAACACATAAACAAGCATTTAGTGGTTACAAATAAAATCATAGAAGGGGATGTGCCACCTCTCTAATGGGTAGAAAGTGTCATGGGAACTGTAATTTGTAGACTCACCTGAGATTTAGGGCCGGGTGGCTCCTTGGAGGCAAGGATTCTGAGGCTCCGTCTAACATACTTTGGACATGTTGTGAGGAGAGACCGGTCCTTAGAGAGGGACATCATGCTTGGGAGGGTGGAGGGACAGCGCAGGAGGGGAAGGCCCTATGTGAGGTGGATTGATTCAATGACTGGGGTAATCAGGATGGGAGTGTCAGAAACAGTGCGATTGGCACAGGACAGAGCAGAGTTTAGGGCTGTTGTACATAGGGTCGCTATGAGTCGCAAGCAACTTAACGGCACATAACAAGTGGCTTAGTGGTAAGGCATTGCACTGCCAACCCAAAGGAACACAGTTTGAATCCACCAGTTGCTCTGAAAGAAAAGGATGGGCAATCTCCTCCTGTGTGGTTTACTGCCTCTGGAAACCCACTGGAGGGTCAGCTATAAGTCGGTTCTGACTTGATGGCACACAACATTGACAACAACAGCCTGAATTTTACGAGTCCCTGGGGCACAAATGGTTCAGCACTTTGCTGAAAGGCTGGTGGTTCAACCCTAACTAGAGATGCCTCAGAAGTAAGACGTGGCACTCTACTTCTGAAAGCTCCTGAAAGGTCACAACTTTGAAAACCTGGGGGAGTGGGATTCCACGCTGCACATTTAGGTCCACTATGAGATGGAGATGACTTGATGGCAATGAACTATACCACCACTTGAAATTCATGGCTGGGGAGAAGAAGGATGCATGTCTAAAAGAAGGAAGGAATAGCTCTGGGTAGACAGATAGGTAGTCATTCTTTCCTAGATTAAAAAGGCAAGGGGAGGTTAGGCAAACAAGTCATCTGGGACCCTCCAACTAGAAAGAGGCAGAGAAAGAAGGAATCTATCCAGGCATCAGAGCTCACAGCTACCTCACTGACAGATGACGCTTGCAGCCTGATAGGTTCTCAAATCCTCTTCCAAAGAGCGCTGGTCTTTCTGAATCTGTACAGGGAAGGACTTGATGCTTACTTCAGTGCCTTTCTAGCTTAGTCTTTGGGTTCAAGTCACCATTCCCTGTCCTCCATGTTTCTTCCCTATTATTATGTTCATTTCTCAAAGTAAGAGCATTAAGAGCAGAGCCACTGTACAAATGTAAACCCAAATTACAGGGCTTTGACTTTTGAAGAACTCCATGACATTTAGCATTTTAAAAATGGTATATAATAGACTTGACCCAGAGAAGGAGGGCAAGTTAGCTAGCGTGTTCATAAACCTTGACCCACTCCAGGGTCTGAATAAAGGCTTGCACATTAAGCTGCTATTGATTGTCATCTGAGTTTTGTCTGTGGGAGAATTGTAATTCATCTTACTTCCCATGGAGGGATGTGGTTTTTGTTTTCCTGGTGAATTTGTGGGTAAGTTGGTGGTCGGCACAGAGAGACGTTGGAACGCCTTAAGAAATGAACTACAGAATGGGCCACTTCAGGGTTTTGGGGGTCAGTGGTTCCTCCTCAGATGGGGAAAGACAAATGGCAGCAGTTTCAGCCATGGCTCAGAAGTCCGAGGACATGTAAGTCACTTACTTTTTTCCTTCATGTGCATGGACCAGAAGGACAGACAGGGGATTCTGTGTTAGTAGGCAGAGGGTTTGCACTTGACCGACTTGCTCACCATCGGGCATATGCTCAGGTGGTCTGCTAACAGCAGCAGTACGTCAGCTTCTTGACTGAGAGAAGAGGAATGTCCTGCTGCGCTCCTGAGGCCCTCGCCTTCCCTTCCTGCTCCACCTCAGCCCCTTCTGTTTCCCCCTAACTAAACCTCAGGTCACACCTCTGAGAGAGTTGGTGGTTTGATTGCAAGAAGGCCTGCAAAAATTGAAGGGCTGATTACATACTCTAGTCCTTAGAGCAATTTGGATTTTCCAAATGAATGGCAGGGACAAGGAAAAGTTTTTTGTTTCTAAGCATGCAAGTTTTTTGTTTCTAAGCATCAAAGAGACTGTCACCTTGAAAAGCAACTCGTATTTTGCCTAGAAGTTATAAAATTCAGTCAGTGCAGGAATGCTGAAGGATCCCCTGGGTTTTTTTTTATTATTAAATTTTATTAGTTTCAATGAACATTCACAGGGATTCTGGGCTTTCACTCCTTCATTGCCGCACCATTCTCTCCACCCTCCTCCCCAGTTTGTTCTTCTTCCCCGCCATCCGAATGTCTGTTTTAATTGTCCAATTGCCACAGTGCTTGTCAAAGTCAGTTCTGATTAATCTCCTTTGTCAGTGTGTCCTTTACCATTCCCTATCACTCCTCCCTGAGAGAGACTTCACCCTGATTCATAAGGAAAAGGGGATGGCGTATTCTCTTAGCTACTTCCTGCTGAAAAGGGACGCTGTGGGTTTCAGGGTGAAGATCTTCTCTCACTACTCTAAAGGGCCCCTTTGGCAGTAGGAAACACATAGACTATTATGGAGATTGATTTTGGAATTTAGATGCACTCTTATTGATTGTGCTTGGCCGTACATGTTCATATCCTTGAAGATGTATCATGGGGGTGTTGCAACCTAGAAGACACAAATTTGACTAACAAGTTATAGGTACATGAGTCAAAAATTATGGAAAAGTAAAAGAAAGGATTCTTTCATTGTTTTACAAACCCTCCCCCAGGTCCCCTCCACCATGTAGCCCTCGCTCTAGACTCCTGTGATGACAGAAGTACCTAGTCATATATCTCTTTTAAACAGTTTTCTCTCTCCTCTGTTTCAGTGCAGTATACATTATTGAACCCATCTTACTCAGTCTCTCCCCAACCCCAAGGACAGTCCCATTCTACAACAGTGGCATCATGTAATATTTGTCCTTTTGTGACCGGGATATTTCACTCAGCATGATGTTCTCCAGAGTCAACCATTTTGAATAATATTGCATGAGTTCCTTGTTTTTTAATGCAGCATAGTATTCCATTGTGCGAATATACCACAGCTTCTCTAGCCATTCGTCCCCTGGGTTTTTAATATAACTTATCACTGTGTTGGGAACTCTGGTGGCGTAGTGGGTAAGGAGTTGCACTGCCAACCCAAAGGCAGGTGGTTCAAATCCACCAGTTGCTCTGAGGGAGAAAGACAGGTAACCTCCTCCCATGCAACTTACAGCCTCTGGAAACCTGCTGGAGAATCAGCAGCTGAGTCAGTTCTGACTCTGATGACAATTAGTTGAGTTGAATTTGAGTTTCACTATGCTCTTCAATCCTGTGGGTTAGGGAAAGGAAGTAAGAGAAAGGAGCCCCTTCCCTTTTGTCTTTATCATTTTAAAGGCTTCCTTCCCTCCTGTGGGCCAGCCATTGGCCATGGACAGTTCATTCATTCACTTGTTTATCCACCCAACAAGAAAGATGTTATTGTTGTGTACCTTGGAGTCAGAACCGACCCACTGCTGACCCTCCAGCAGGTTTTCAGAGACAACAAATTTTGTGAGAGGAGATTTCCCATCTTTATCCCTCGAAGCAGCTGGTGGATTTGAACTGCATACCTTTGCTCTGGTGGCCTAGTGGCAAGAAGCTGAGCTGCAATCCTGAAGGCCTATGGTTTAAGTCCACCAGCTGCTCTGAGGGAAGAGGCTGGGCAGTCTCCTCCCATGTGATTAACTGCCTCTGAAAACCCCGTGGACAGTCAGCTCTGGGTCGGTTCCAACTCAACAGGACACAATAACCACCTTTTTGTTGGCAGTGCAATTCTTTACCAGAGCCTCAGAAATCCCACAGTCACCGTGATTCAGAATTGACTTAAAGTCAGAAGGCAGTGGATCAAGTATTTGAAACAAGCTATCTATGCTTGAGGAAGATCTGGTGGCCTAATGGGTAAGGAGTTGCACTGCCAAACTGAAGGCAGATGGTTCAAATCCACCCGCTGCTCAGAGGAAGAAAAATGGGCAGTCTCCTCCCGGCTGATTTACTACCTCTGAAAACCTGCTATGTGTTGGTTCCGACCTGACAGCGTATAGCGAGAATAACATCTGTGCTTGAGGAAGGCCTGGCGTTGCCAATCAGCTCGATACAACAGGATGTGAGAGGTTGTTGAGAAAACTCCACATCTCTTCCATGGCTGCTCTGTTATCCGTGCTAGCTCCTACCTGTTTTAGGCCTGGGAAGATTTCCCAACAGAGCCTGAAGCAGGAGCCCCTCCCAAGACTAATAATTAACTGCAGAAAGCACAGAAGAAGCCCGGACTAATCGTGTGTTTGTTAAATTGCTATCAGTAAAACACAGCATTGTGAGGGGGCGGATGAGAAGCTGAAGCGCTGGGGAATTGCAGTCCCGACTGCCGTTTAGCTCTGGAGGTGCAGGTAGGAGAATAATTGGAGATGGTGTCTGGTGCTTTCAAAACCAACTCTGATAATATATGGGAGTAAAATGACAAAACACAAACAGGCCAGAGGTTATTTTCAAAACACGGTGCCTCTTACATAAGGATGTTTAGGATGCTTTTATATGAAATAAGAAATTCTGAAATGAAGATGGAGATTAAAATGCTCTAGAGGTAAGAGGGGGGAAAATGTGAAGCAAATCATACCTTTTTTTTGAATAGGTGTCAGAACATTAAAGATAACACCATTGGCATCGAGGAAAACGGTGTGTCCCTAACCTGCCGCTTTCACGTCACCGTCTTCAAGTTCATCGGGGATTATGATGAAGTTCATCTTCACTGTGCTGTGTCACTCTGCGACTCAGAAAAATACTCCTGCAAAATAGTAAGTCCGAGTGTCAAAATGAAATTCTACCCTGAGTCCTCACTGCCCTCACTTCCCCAGCCTGGAAACTGAATGCCAGAATCTTTCTGGTTTTAAAAGCAGCGCTGGGGTTACAGTGTGTTACTTGACCTGCTAACTGGAAGGTCAGTGATCTAGTTCACCTCCACTCCATGGGAGAAAGAACTCCAGGGGAGTCTCCTGCCAGCCCAAAGGCAGGGCTGCTCTGGGGGTTTAAAACCACCTGCAGTTCCTTGTGCGAAAGATGGGCTGTTACCATTTCAGTTACAGCCTCTTAAACCTGCCAACCCAAAGGTAGGTAGTTTGAATCCACCAGCTGCTCCCTGGAAGAAGGATGGACAGTCTCCTCCCCTGCAACTTGTTGTTGTTGTTATGTGCCGTTGAGTCATTTGCGACTCATAGCGACCCTATGCACAACAGCCCTAAACCCTGCTCTATCCTGCGCCAACCGCACTGCCTCTGACACACCCATCCCGATTACCCCA
>NW_006399921.1:4102964-4104048 GCF_000299155.1 Elephantulus edwardii | reverse complement strand
ATCCCACCTGAATTTCAGAATCATCTGAGGAACAGGTTTGAGGCCTTGAACACTAATGAGCGAAGACCAGATGAGTTGTGGGAGGATGTCAAAGGTATCAGCCAGGAAGAGTGCAAACGGTCATTACAAAGACAGAGGAGGAAGAAAAGACCCCTGCAACTTACTACCTCTGAAAACCCACTAGGGGTGGATTCTGACTCTACAGTGTACAACAACAACTTGCTAGAGTGTCAGTGGTGAGGCAGTTCCAACTCAACAAAAATGAGTGAGGTCTTACAGGTCAACTAGATGTTTGGGCTGAGGTTTTGCAGGGCTGGTGGGATGAGGGGCCCGATCAGCCATCTCTTCCTTGCCAGGCTTACATCTCCACCATACTTGCCTCTGTCCTTAAGATTTGATTCCACTGTATCTGTTCTCTAACCCTTAACATTTCCTTCTGCTTTATGCTTCCTTATAGCTTCAGAATCAAGATGTGGATTATGATCAGAGCTACTTACAGATCATGCTGCATACATTAGTGTCCAGTGAGATCAAACAATCCTCATGGCTGGGCTGAGAGCCCCCCTGAATCTAATTCTAGTGTAGAGAATATATTTCATTCTACTCAACACAAGCCCTCGAGTCCCGGAGGGCTCAATGATCAGGAATGCATTGGTTCTAATTAATCTGAGCAGCGATAGTGCTTGAGGCTGGATCCACTGCCTCCTTTGGAGGTGGAAATATGGGGAAGAATAAGTTATCAGCTTAATTGTGTGAAATTTCCCCTCTGGTCTTCTTTCTTTCAGAATTGCCCACAAAATTCCAGGATCGCTACAGATTATACGAAAGAACCCAAAGAGCAGATCATTTCAGTGGGACCTATTAGGAGGAAAAGTGCGTATGTTCCCTAAAACACACCATAAATTATTAAAACAATGGGAATTGAAGGTGGGAGCATGGACTCTGACGTGTCTCACCTCGTCCGTGAACGTGGGCGAGAGGGGGCTGCTGTCCACAGTCGTCCACAGGAACAGCCTGCTTCCTCAAGGAAATTCTCTCTCTCTCTCTCTCTCTCTCTCTCACACACACACACACACACACACAC
>NW_006399921.1:4084302-4102864 GCF_000299155.1 Elephantulus edwardii | reverse complement strand
CTCTCTCTCTCTCTCTCTCTCACGCTATTCTTACTTACAGTTCGCACTTTATCCTGACTTCTTTACCTTTTTCATTGCTTTTTTGTGGCAAAAATACATATATAACAAACCATCTACCAGTTGAACATTTCCCATGCACAGCCCCGTGATGTTAATTGCATCCAGGATTTTGTGTTGATCACCAATGTCTGCTTCCAAGTTATTCTAATACCCTGATCAGAAGCTCATCGCTCCCCTAACAGTAACCCTCTCTTCCTTTTCCTCCCTGCCTGTGAGAATAACGAATCACATACATACGCCTACTTCAAATAAGTGAGATTATACAATATTTCTCCTTTTGTGACAGAGTTCTGTCACTCAGCATGTTTTCAAGGTTCATCCCTGAGCTGGTGTGTATCAGGACTCTGTTTCTCTCTCTTGAGAAATATCCCGCTGGGCAAATAGACCACATTTTTTCACTCTGGCTTTTCCTGCTGCAGTGAACATTGGCATACAGGTATCTGCCTTCCTGTCTTCACTTCTGGACACATGCCTTGGAGTGGGGCTGCTGGGTCATGCGGCAGCTGACCCTCTAACTTTGTGAGGACCTCCAGGCTGTTTCCCTTCACCTGTGGCCACAGCCTTTTTTTTGCATTCCCACCAGCCATGGATGAGGGTTCCTTTCATTGGCTTTTGGGCTGTTCTTCCTCACCTCTTGGCCCTGAGCTGGGGGTTGAAGAGCTGCACTGTCTCTAGTTCATTTGACCACCTGCTCTTTCTTAGGATTGGACTGGTGTGAGGACAACGGAGGGTGTGAACAGATCTGTACCAGCCGGGTGGACGGGCCTCTGTGCAGCTGTGTGACCGGGACCCTGCAGGAGGATGGCAGGAGCTGCCGAGGTAGACGCCCGTGTCCAGAGCAGTGTTTTCTAGGGTGACAATGGGGATGTGGGACACTCCTCCTGAGGAGGAGACGGTCAGGTTAAACCCTATCAGAAGCTTGCTTGGGGACACTATTCCAACAATTAGGAAGGAATGTTGGAGAAAATGCCCCTGTAATGCTTGCACCTTTTTTATTTTTTCACCCTTGGGTCCATGCTCTTTTATATAAAAGATGACAATGAATGTTTTAAATATAAGGTAAGCAGCTCTTTATGAATCATTTTTTGGCCTTGCTTCTAGCAAGCCCAGTCTACTTGGGTTGCAGTTGCGGTTGGAATGCACAGCTCAGCAGATACCATTTCCAAACAGTGTCCTTCACACATGGGCTCCTGGGTGGGTGCCTTCTGAGGTCAGAGGGATGCTCGTAAAGGCTGGGCCCATCCTGTTCTTTGGCTGTGATAGAGGAAAGTGAGTTCTTGCCAATTCAGTAAGTTTCTTTTAGTTGAATGCCTCAAAGATGTCTGATGCCTATCAAACAGCTTCTTGTTTGTTATTCACAAGACTTCCTATGTTTTTTCCCCTCTGTCCACAGCCTCTAATTCTTCCATTGAACTTCAAGTCTGGACGATTCTTCTCATCATGACCCAGATTTCATTATGGCATTTTGTCTATAAATCAGTCATCACCTCATAATTAACTCAAGGTTGCTATAAAAAGTACTGTACTCTACTTACTTCACCTCCCTGTAGGCTAAGAAGTGTGTGTGCCCCCAAGTCAGACCCTATTTGAGGGCATGCAGCATCTCAGAGCGATGCCGCCTGCCTCACACACTCGGAGACCTGGAAGGGGTCCAAGTCCCAGCCGCTCTGCCCAGGGACACAGCTGGGCTTCTGAAAAGCCTCAAATGTTCCCTTATCACTAGAAACTTTGGTTTACACAAACCCCAGTCAAGAGTAAAACCTGGTTAGATATCTGTCTAGCCAGTGATGTTTCTGGGTCAGTTTTTCAGAAAGTGGGCCTGATGTTGAGAGCAACTACAAGAAGGTTTGACTCGCACTAAAGAATCTTTCCGGTGTTTGCAAGTGTCTGACCGACGATACACATGAGCAACTCATGTTTCTGTGGCCTGTCCCCCACTCACCGTGCCCTCCGGCCTTGCCAGGGCACCTCAGGCCACTGGGTACATTGTTCGCAGACCTGGGGACCCCTCCCTGCCCCATTCCATCTCCTCCTGCCTATTCCTTCCTCTTTCACAAATCAACCAAATAATTTTTAACATGTTTTATTCTTAAATAAACTTTGTGTTCAATTATTCCTGTTACTTGGTGACTGGAATTGCTCTTGTATATAAGCATGCATAAGCCATCCACACTAAAGCAAATGCTAGGATTTGGGAGGGGAAAGAACCAGCAGCGGGTCCCTGTAGGCCAAGGGGACCAGGGCTTTAATGCACTCAGCAGGGTCACTATAACCAACAAGGTACCACAGCAGCAGCCTCCTCTATAAGTAGTGTGTGTACACACACACACACACACACACGTCAATGACAAGTAGCAAAATGGAAGTGCTGCTAAATATAGTGCTTGAGTGCTTCTCTTTTCCAGGTTCAAAACAAAGCAAGATGCACTTGCAGTCAACGCAGAAGTGGTTTTGGATTTAAGCTTATGGCATTTGTATTTTTCTGGGAATTCGTGGACAGCCGGGTAGAACTCCATGCTGCCGACGTGATGTGGGCAGAGGCTCTGTGGTCTTCTGTCAAAGGTGCATCGCACTATCACCGGACAGAAGTCCCAGAGCTGGAGACAGGCTGTGGCGAGCTCCTAGGCCTTAGGTTCTGTCCCTGTCATCATAGTCTAGTACCCATCCTGTGTGACCAGGAGGGCAGCCGGTGTACAAGGTGAGATACTGACTTCTACTTCTGCCTGGGTATCTTGAAGGTTTTAGAGGAAAGGGCTGAGCATTGAGATTGATGAAAGAATCAACATCTAGTGGAAACACAATCTCTTCTTACGTTCTGCTTTACTGGGGAAAAGCACCTGAATTCCAGAGAATCCCATGCCTCTAGATCAGTGGGTTCATGTCAGCTAACATGCTACATCCACTCACATACATTCTTAAAAATCAAACCATTTATGAGTTGATCACAATAATGTCTCACCAATTTGTTTTGTGGGTTTCCTTAGATGAATTCTAATTAAAAACATACATGGAGGAAATGATATTTTACCTACTTAATAACTTCTTTATTGCTTCTCATATAAAAGTCATTCACGTTACTAAATTAAAAACTATAGTTTAAAAAAAATGAGCTTTTAAATGAAATCCTTTCTTAGCATGCTTTCATTCTTAGTCACAGCTTTCCTAAGAAGCCTGACAGGCTTAAACTGTCTATGATCAGGATGCAGTAGGTTGTGGCACAAGGTTGTGGCTAAATAGTGAAGGCTTCTCTCAGTCATCCCTTGTGTTCCTGTTCTGCCCTGTGTACCTGGGTGAGAGGCTGCATCATTCTTTGATGCTAGTGGTCTGATCCAAGGCTTTGCATTCGCACCACCAAGGGCCGAGAGCATGGAGACTCACACTGTCCGAAGTAGACACATCCTTCCATTGGCCAAAGCAAAGCCGGAGGCTGTCACTAACTTTCAGAAACCATCATAAACGTCCATGTGCCCAAGAAGGGAACTAAAATGTCAGTGGCTGTCCCACTGTCTTAGGAGTAGGCAACATATTGTTCATAAGGTTGCCATAAGTCTGCCAACGCAGCAGCTATCCGCAGCATTTGTATTAAGGGGAAATATTTCCACAGAACTAACCACCGAGGAGCTCTGGTGGCTTAGTGGTAAAGAGTTGTGCTGCTGTCCCAAAGGCAAGTGGTTCAAATCCACCAGCTGCTCCCCAGGAGAGAGATGGGCAATCTCCTCCTGTGCAATTTACTGTCCCTGGAAACTCATTAAAGGAGTCGGCTGAGTTGGTTACAACTCAACAGTACAAAACACCAACAAAGGAGAGCTCTGGTGGCCTGGTGGATAGGGAGTCGCAGGGCAAACCCAAAGGCATGCTGTGTGAGCCCACCAGCTGCTCCTTGGAGAAGGATGAGCATCACCTTTCACGCAATTTACGGGCTCTGAAGACCCACTGGAGGGTCAGCTATGAACTGGTTTGGCTTTACAGCACATAACAACGACAGCAAACACTTCCAGGCGTCTTAGTTGATTAGAAGACATGCTGTCTTGGGGATGATCTTGGCTCTCTTACTAATTCCTGCTTCAAATCTATATCATTTGCTCTCTCAATACCCCCTTTCCTAACTGAGATAAAAATACTGTTCCTCTCTTCACATATTCTTATATTCAATGTAAGCGCCTTACAGACTGACCTCAGATAAGTAAGATGCTGTTGTTGTTGCCAGTAGCCCCATGAATCCTCCCACACCACACACAGAACACAATACTGTCCACCTCATGTCACTCTCAGGATCAGTGGCAAGTTTGCAGTCCAGTGCTGTGGCTGCTGGCTTCCTGACCCATGTGCTCTGCGGCCAGCACTGTATCCAGCAATATTCAGTTGTGAGCCACTGGGCTTCCGATGGCTCGTTCCCAGAAGTAGATCATGAGAGGTTTTTTTTCCCCTGGGTTGCACACCTTTGAAACCTATCTTCCATTGGTGACCCTGCTGGTACTTGCAGTACTGGTGGCATGGCATTCACAGCAACATGCAAGCCACCATAATATGACAGATGAATGATGGAAATCATAGGATATTACAAATGAAAAGAACTCCAGCACATCACCGTCTTCTGCTTAAAGACGGGGAAGGGGAGGTGAATGCTTAGCAAAGGTTACAAAGGAAGTTAATTGGAAGTCTTGTTGACTTGGTATTTGCCTGCTATCAAAAGAAACAACATCTTGGGGTCTGGCATTTCTGACAATGGGAAATTCAATAATTAGTTTCTTAACAAGTAATAGTTATGTGCTGCTACTCAAAATTCTAATGGCAAAACGTGAGAGCACTAATTGTTTAACATTTTCTAATATTCTAGCTATTTATAGAACCACTTGACATTTCGTGAGAGCTTGAAATCTAATAAAACATCTTTCAACCGAAAGAATTAAGCAGTTATCAAACGATGACAAACCTGCAGGACTAGAATTAGACAGAATTATTTCTTTACAAATTCTGAATTCATTAAGCACCTACCCTATTCAGAGCCCTCCAGCTTCGGCTTCAGAACTCAGGGGAGTTCAACAACGTATTTCGTGGCAATTTGGTCCCGGGTAGAAAAAGGTATTTTTCAGGGCTCTGATGCACTGACATTGGCGGCACAACCCAGTAAAAAAAGGAAAGCAAACAGCGCCCTCTCGTGCCTACTTCTTATTTTTGCATGATGCCCACGTCCATACTGGAACCACACCAATCAAAACACGACCGCACCCCCCCACCCCAAACCTGAGATACAGAACATTATCAGAATATCGCTTTAGAGAGCACATCAAATGCTAAGGACTTCTGGAGATCCATGTGAGATTTATTTGTATGTAGACAAAATCATTCCAGGAAAATACCAGCTCTTGGCATTCCATGCAAATTTTACCTCTTTACTCTTTCTCTCACGAAAATGGCTGTGGAGAAGGGGGGGAAAGTGTCTCTTTAGGATTTTGAGAAATAAACAACCTGATCAAGGAAAAGTCCATGAAATATTTACTGGCTTTTCCTCTCCCCTTATTCGAATGTGAAATACTTTCATATGCATGTGAAGCACACAGCAGCAGAACTGTGGTCTGAGTAATGAAAAGCTCTGTTTGTGATGGTTTAATTATATTTGCTGAAATACGACTCTCATATAAGACAACATCGCCATGGCAGAGGGACAGATCTCCGCTGGTATAGTCAGAAATAAAACACAAAAGACTCATCATTCCGTGAAAACCTCAGCAATCAAATTCTATTTGCTGAGGAAACAAATGGAGGGAGGCCGTGCAGTGCGCACTGGTGGTGCACTTCTCTCCGCAAACAGCGTCCGTGTTAGCAGTTGCTTTATTTGTTAGCATTAGGATGTGGATTGTGAGTACTGAAACGAAGATATTCTCCTGTTAAGTGAAATAATACTTCATGCTAATGTAGCATCTGTCACAACTAATGCTTTACCACCTGTATTTAATACTGTGTAACCCTAAATCGTGCCACATTTTTGACAGAGGAATTACAGAAAACATGTTAAATTGATGTTATATATAGTGTATAACTCCAAAACCCATTGCCACCAAGTCGATTCTGACTCCCAGGGAACCCTCCATCAGGATTGCAAGGCTGTAAATCTTATCAGGAGCAGATTACCATGTTTTGGCCATTCGGAGCAGTCGGTGGATTCGAACTGCCCAACTTTTGGTTATTAGCTCCAGACTTAATCCATTATGCCACCTAAGGCTTCTTATTATAAGGTACCAAGTAAAGAAAAGGTACTCAGGTACTCTCATCTGTATGTAGGCTGTGAGAGCAGGTTTACAGAATAATTTTCACCTTCTAAAGCGAGTCAAACGGAACCAGTTGTTAACAAGTCTATTCCAACTCACAGCAACCTCAATGCGGGTCAGTCTAGAAATGTGCTCTACAGAGTTTTCAAGGACTGATTTTTATTTTTGTTGTTTTCATTCACATTGTGTTTCATATGATCATTCCCATACATTGTGTCTTATAAAATTAATCACCAATGATCTACACCCACTATCACTCCGTCTTTTCAGGTCCCCACTGGATCTTTCCTAATTCCTTCACCGCCTTCTTCTGCCCACCAAACTCTGTGACTCTGTGATTTCCCTCTTGCCCACCCCCAGGCCCCGTGTGCCCTTCTTTGGACATTTATTACCACATCTTACTAGCTATCCTTCTGTTTTTACAATAATGGTCTTATCTAGTATTTGTCCTTATGAGCCCGAGTTAGTTCACTCAGTATAATGCCCTTTAGCTTCTCTCAAGTTATATACTATTTTTTTTTAAAAAAATCATTGCTCCTGAGTGCTGCATGTTATTCCATTGTGTGAATGTATCACAATTTCTCAACCCATTTGTTGATGAACATTTAGGCTGTTTCCATGTTCTTGCTATTGTTAATAGCACTGCTATGACTATCGATGTACAAATCTCCATCTGTGTCTCAGTTCTATTTTCCTCAGGGTATATTCCTAGTGGTCATATGGAATTTCTATGTTCAGCTTTTTAAAAAAATGTCTAAGTGCCTTTCAGATTGTTAGCACCATTTTACAATCTCACCAACAATGTATAAGAGTTCTTATCTCTCCACATTTTCTTGCTGTCCTGTTAAACTTTGCCACTGCTACTTGGGTGAGATGGCATCTCATTGTGGTTCTGATTTACATCTCTCTTACTAATAGTGATTTGGAATATTTCTTCATGTGTCTCTTGCCCATCCAAATGTCTTCTTCTGTGAAAAGTCTTTTTCTATGTCTTTCACCCACTTTGTAATTGGATTATGAATCTTTTTCTTGTGGAGATCCTGTAGTATTATTTTGTTGTAAACTTTTGTTATGAGATCCTTATCTGAAATGATATTGCCAAATGTTTTTCTCAGTCAGTAGGTTTTCTTTTTACCTTTTTTGGAAAAGTCTTTGATGCACACAGGGTAAGGTCCCATTCATTGACATTATCTTCTCCTGGTTGTGCATCAGTGACTGATTTTTTTTTAAAGTAGATTGCCAGATCTTTCTTCCAATGTGCTTCTGGGTGAAGCTGAACCTACAATTGTTTGGTCAACAGTGACACCATTGACCATTTGTATCAAGTGGAGTTCCATTAAAATGATTGTTGTTGTGTGTCATCAAGTTGGAGCCAATCTGTAGTTGACCCTCCAGTATGTTTTCAGAGGCAGTAAGTTACACAGGAGATTGCTCATCCTTATCCAGAGGAGCAGCTGCTGGATTCAAACTGCATGCCTTTGGGACTGCAGTGCAGATTCCTACCAGTAGCTCATCAGAGCTCCCTCGTTAGAATGATTGTAGCATGCTACTTAAGAATAAAGAAACTTAGGTTAGCTGTGACATGGATGTGTCAAATGGGTCAATGGTTGGCTACCCATGCAGACTGAGAGTGGGGTGGAGCTCCCCAATTGAACAAGCGTGGAAGGAGGAGTGGCGTCCACTTCCATAATAGCTTGCCTCTAGAAATCCTATGAACTTGGAGAGAGGATGAAAGGCACCCAAGCGTCAAGGACTCTCCTTCATAAGGTTGCTATGAGTCGCCTGCGACTTGACGGCACTTAACAACAACAGGTGAGCTCTGGTGGCCTAGTGGCAAGAAGGTGTACTGCAGTCCCAGAGGTGCACAGTTCAAATTCACCAGATTCTCTGCTGGAGATGGAGGAACAATCTCCTCCGGTACCAGTCAGATCTAATTTGACGGTACACACACACACACACACACACACACACACACATGCAAAATAATAAAATAAAAAAGTTTTTTTAAAAAAAGAATAAAGAAACTTAGAGACTGAATTTTTAGTTTCCCCAACCACTGAATTCTCTTCTGCAATACAATTGAGGTATACAAGTCCACTAATCTTACCCTAACTTAGTTGAGAAAACAATATTATTCTTTTTTTTCATTTTTAAAAAATAACATTTACTAGATCATAATGTTGCCTGGAGAAAAAGATATTATTCTAATAAAATTGATTGTATAATATTTAATCTCAAGTGTCTTAAAATTGTATGCATTGTATATATTCAGAATTGGACTTTTTTCATCTAAAGGCTACATGTAAATTAGCTAGTCAGTAAATAATCCATTAACCAAAGGTAGAAAATGCAAGGTTCCATGGTCTGCTTTCCTTTCCCCTTCCTCACACCTACTTAATGCAGTCGGCCTTCCTGCTCCTTGGATGTGGTTTATGTAACTACATGGGTCATTCAGTTCAAGGGGGGTTGCCAACTGTACATCCAATCCCAGTTTCCCTGAGTCTGCGGTGATGTCTGCAAGATTCTGACAAGGGACATCGGCCTCCATCCAGAGAACAGGGTCTGCTCCCCTGCAAAGTCCCCATCAGAAAGCAATTTTGGAAACTGATTTGACAAGAGGCAAGTGGTCCGACATATAATGTGAAAGCTTCTAGGGGTCATGGTAGAAAGCTCAAGGCAGAAAATGAAAAGAGCTGTGTACAACACAGAGCACAATTTTTGCTCTTTACAAAGGATCCAGAAGGAGAGAGGAAATGTTCTGAACATTACTTCAAGACTAACAGAAATGTTGGATGTCTCGGTTTGCTTGGGCACTACAGATTCTGTCTAAATGTCCCAAGTGGTAGTATTTTCTAAGCATTTTAATTTTTGTTTTATCCACTTAAAAAATTGCTTTCACTAGTTAACCTGAGGGGGCCCTGGTGGCCTAGTGGCACTGCCAACACCATGGCTGGCAGTTTGAAATAGCCACCCACTCTGCAGGAGAAAGATGGGCAATCTCCTTCCGTGTGACTGACATGATCTGAAAACCCCCTGGAGGGTCAGTTCTGATTTGACAGCACACAACAGCAGCAGCTAACAGTAGGGCACTCTGGCAGCCTACTCCATAGGAAGCTGTGCTGCTACTCAAAGCCAGCGTGTATGTCTCTGGCAGTTCGAATCCACCCGCAGCTCCATGGAAGAATGATGAGCAATCTCCTCCTGTGCGATTTAAAACCTCGGAAACTCACTGAAGGGGCAACTCTGAGTTGGTTCTGACTTGATGGCAGTGAGCTGTTAACAATAATCCAAATCCTAGAACTAAGGAGGAGAAATCTCGCTGCCTTTGTTTTAAACCCAGTCCCCTGATTGGAGGTTCAAGAATACCCAGAGGTGCCTTGGAAGAAAGGCTTGGGAGAATCCCTTCCCAAAACGCCAGCCACTCACAAGCCTGCGGACTGAAGTTCTGCTCCAGTACACATGGGGCACCATGAGTTTAAATCAGCTCTACAGCAATTTTTTTTTCTTGGCTTAAACTCCCCCCAGGACACACCTAACAACAATAATTTAAGTGCCCATGATTTAAGCAAGTATTTCTAGAAGCACTGGACACTAGCTGTTTCAATCGTAGGGAAGCAAGTTTCATTGCAACTGAGTCAGAACTGACTCATGGCTGATCCTTCAGTGGGTCTCTAGGAGGCTGTAAATCCCACAGGAGGAGATTGCTCACCTTTCTCCCATGGAGCAGCTGGTGGATTTGAACCACTGGAGAGGCGTGGCCTTTCGGTTAGCAGCACCACTCCCTAAGGACCGCGCCACCAGAGCTCACCCCATGTAGCTCTACACACTTACTGTTTTCAGAGAGACAGTTTTCAACATTCATAGCACATGAACTCATTGTATTTTCTGGCATTAAAGCCTTGAAACACAAAATCAGCATCAGCCCCTTTTTCCTGACAGCCAACATGCCCAGTCTTGCAGCCATGTCCCATACAAAGAAACTACATGATTATACCAGTGTGAACTAATTCTTTCCTTTAGCATTTTTCATACTTTGTCGGGAAGATGAAACTATAACACTTAAAAGCACATAGTGACTTGGAAAATATCATTACTATTATAAAAAAAATCAAGAACGGACTTATTCATGGGAAGAAATTCTTTGACAGTTACCAGGGTAGGAGGAAAAAGGAGGATAAATCATTAACTAGAGAGTACTTTGATAAACGTTAATAGTTGTAGAGGGGCTTCAGGCCTTTTGTTCATAGGGTCTCTATGAGTCGTGCTCGACTTGAAGGCAATCAATCAACAACAACAGAGAGTAAACACCTACTAACTTTGATAAAGGGAAACACAGCATACTGTAAGGGGAAGGTCAGCACAAAACCATCCAGGCAAAGGAAGACTCTGCGAGGAGCACAAAGGCAGCAAAGGTAAATCGTATTGCATCTACACGTCTGCAATAACCATAATAATAATAATCTATAAGTGGGTATACAAATAGATGCACAAGCAGAACCGGAATGGGAATGCAAATGGGACCACGCCCACAAAGACATTTAGGTTTGACATGGGGTATTTCTAGATATGCATTTGTATGTGCTGCAGCTATTTTCATATTTCAATGCAGCACAGTTATGAAGACGTCTTAGCTAACACCAAGCACCTTGAGGAAACAAGTCTCTGGGCCTGGGGGTTCAGGACCACTGTCTTGGGGGACATCAAAGTCAACTAACATAGCATCCTATAATCCTCCACATCCTACTTTTGTGAGTAGCCACCGGGGTCTTCAAAACTTATGAGCTGCCATCTAAGGTATAACTGTATGTCTCTCCTTGTCTGGAGCAAAGAAGAGTCAAGAAAATCAAAGGCATGTGGACATTGGATATTTAGTCCAAAGGACCAAAGGACCACAAGCCTGCAGTGCCTGGCCATCCTCTGCAAGGATATAAAGAGGAGGTGCTGGCTAGAGTGAGAGAAAAAAAAGGAGGACAAAACACAAAATAATAAAAAGACCAGGCTTACTGCTCTGAGAGACACTGGTGGAACCCATGAGACCATGGCCTTTAAGCCTGGATTTGAATTCAGCCGCTTGCCTTAGCTTTCAGTCAAACAATAGTCAGCTCTCCAAGGTGAACATTCACACCAGGCAGGTACACACTCCTTAGAACAACCAAACATGCTAGATAAAAAAACACTTGCCCTCAGATGGCAGAAAGCATTTACCTCAGCTGGCAGAAAGGCATAAGGAAGGATAAATGGAAACAGGAAACATATGGAAGAAGTGGAAAATGTGCTATGACATTGCGGAGACTGCTGTCACTGTTACAAACCAAAATGTAATGAACTGTTGTCAAGGACACTGGTCTGTGGGGGAGGAACCACGATGGTGTCCTGGGGATACACCCCATCCCTCTATAACAGACATCAGAAAAATAGAGTGAAATACACTCATACAGACAATAATCATGCAACTCTGATGATCCAAAAGGCAAAACAAGAGTCTCATTAATTACCAATCAGAGAAAGACTGAGCCCAGGTAGCAATTAGGATACAAAGGAGAGACTAGGGGACGTGGTGTCTCACCATTCAGATGACAAAACACACAGAGAGAACTTCACTGGATCCCTAAAGAGACAGAGAAACCATGGGACAGGCCTGGAGAGAAACATCAGTGGACCTCGACCTGGGAAAATTCTCCCAAAGCAACACACATGGGAAGTCTGTGGTGAGGGAATCACGAGCAGAGAACTGAAGCGCTTCACTAGGCCTCTCAACTGGGGCCACACTAAAGAGAAGCTTGTGGAGGAAACACTTGGGGACAGTGGAAAATGGGTGCTCCTTGGACTTTGATGGAATTTCAGCAAGAACTGCGTAAAATAACCTGCACAAGACAAAATTGTGTGCCTGCAGAGAACCCTCTTTTTTGTTTGTTGGGTGTTGGTGTCTCTTCCTGAGAACCAGGGGCGAGCACCTTGCCCTGGCCCTGCCCACCAGCCCAGAGGACAGACAAGTCTCCATATCTGCAGGGTTTGCTCAGGTCCATTTCCCCACACCAGTGGCCAGCACTGGGCACCTGGGGCAAGTGGCTTTGAGAGAACGGGTGGTCCAATCCCTCTGGAACACTGGACTTACTCCAGAGGCCACAGTAGCTGATAGAAGCATTGAAAGTGTGGCGCAAAGCAGGATCCTACTCCACCCATGGGCATACCCTCCTGTGAACAGAGAGACAGACACCAGACAAACACAAGAGGAACTCTGCTGGGATGCAGCCCCTTCCCAGGCTCTAACACCTGCTCACTCCCCTGCTCTACTCTCCACAGTCAACAGAGATCAGTATTCAAACCCCCACCAGTAACACCAGTCCCCCAGAGACAGATGCAAAGAACCACAGCTGCCAAGCTATTAGCCAAAGAATAACTTCAGCCTGTGTGTCTAGATACAACAAAATTTAAAAAGCAGAGTAAAACAAACCAGCACATAATCAACAAATAAATACATTGCCAAAATACCTCACAGCTACCTCATAAAAACATTGCCAAAATGCCTCACAGAAAATTTCTATTCAAGTTGTTGTGTTATTATGTGCTATCATGTCAGAATTGAATCATAGCTGGGTTTTCAAAGACTGTAAATTTCACAGAAAGAGATGGCTCTTTTTTTTTTTTTCCCTCCCTTCAGGGCAATGGGTAGATTTCAACCACCTGCTTTTGGGTTGGCAGCACAACTCCTTCCCACTAAACCTCCAGATTCAAGTGGGGATAGGGGAACGTCATGGAACCAAAATAAAACGGCACAAGTTAGAGATCAAAATAAAGAGCCAAGCTAACTCCTCAAAGAACAGCTGTAGTGCTGTGAGCAGGAATTTGAAAGATGTCTACTTAGCACCTTCAAAGAGTTAAAGGAAATAATATCCAAAGTTGAGACAAAAACAGACAATAGAAATGCTCTAGAAAAATTCAGGGATATAATAAAATAGCAAAGTGATAAAATAAATAGACAATCAGAAATGTTATAAACGCAGAGAAAGAAATCCAGAAGATTAAAATTCTTGTGATTGGACATTAGAAGGAGAAAAGAGCAGAATCAAATCAACTGAACAATGGATCAGTGGTTTACAAGACAAATTTCTCATTATCAGCTTATATGAGGAAAAATCAGCTGGGGGAAAGAGTGAAGAAGATCTAAAATTCATGTGGGATTCTATCAAGAGAAATAACCTATGTATAATCAGAATTTCAGAACAGGAGGAGGCAAGGGGGCGGGGTGGGGGGAAGAACTAAACCAGAACAAATTGTTGAGAATTTGCTTATAGAAAACCTTCCTAATATCATGAGTGAAAAAAGTATAATCATCCAAAAAGCCCAAATAACCCCATTCAGGATAGACTCCAAAAGAAAGTTACAAAAATATATCATAATAAAATCCTCAACACCAGACACAATAAAACATTGTGAAAGTAACTTGGGAAAAGTGAAATGTTAACCTACAAAGCCAGCTAATGATACAAAGCTGATTTCTCAGCAGAAAACTTGACAGGCAAGATGACATATGTAAACTTCTAAAAGAAATAAAGAAATGTCAACTAACAATTATATATTCAGAATACCTATCCTTCAGATATGGCAATGAAATTATAACATTCTCAGACAAACAGAAATTAGGAGAATATGCAAAAACCAAGCTAATTTTTTGAGAAATGCAAAATGGTATTCTTTGGACAGAAAGCCAACAACAGCAAATAACAATATAATTACTTTTTAAAAATCTCAAAAATTAAATAAGCTTACAAGACTGAAAAGAGAGAGCCAGAGGGTCAAGCTGTAAACAATGGCAATCACAGAACAAAAAATGAATTCATGGATTTATCACAGAATGGAGAGAGCAAGATGGAATAGACATTTTATGCTTAGGAAGACAGAAAATAAAATACAGGGTAACCACAGAAAAGTTAATAAAACTTTTCTTGAAAATACAGAAAAAAAAAGAAAATACAGAAAAGTAAAGAATTTCATAAGCAAAAGGAGTAACACTGAAGAAAAAGAAAAGGGAAACCAAGAACAAAATTAACTCAGCATGGAAATATGTAAGGAACAAAGAATACAACAATATCATGATAATTTAAAAAACACAACTAAAGAATGACAATAGTAAATTCATACCTATTAAGAAACACAACCAAAACTTTAAAAGAGAGAATTATACTGGGTGTATAAATCTTGTTTATATGTAAAACAGTTTAAATGCACCAGTCAAGAGAAAGACAATGGTAGACCGGATAAGAAAGAAACTCATCAATATGCTGCATCCAAGGGATTCACATCAGACTTAAAGATAAAAATAAACTAAAATTGAAGGAAAGAGTAACCCGAAAAAAGCAGAATTAATTTCCAATAAAATAGACTTCAAGCCAAAAACCTACATAAGGGCAAGGAAGGACATTACATAATAGTTAAAGGGTCTACTCAGCAAGAGTACATAACCTTTAGTAAATAACTGCAACCTTGCTTGCTGAAACGGAAGAGAATCTGAAGCATTTGCTTCAGAAGGTTAAAGACTGTAGTCCATAGATTAAAGCTCAACATCAATACATGCACCATGCAGGAGCAAAGATTTTGTAAATATTTACCTAACTTAGGAGGGACTGGAGAGCATTATGCTGAGTGAACTCAGTCCACAAGGACAAATGCTGTATAAAACCATTTTTATAGAATGAGGATCCAAGGTTGGGAGGTGAGGTGGAAGCAGAGGAGTGAGGATGTGCAGGGGTAGGAGAATTTTTTTTTTAATTATATTTTATTAATTTTCATATACATTTACAGAGATTTTGGGCTTCCACTCATTCATTGTTGCACTATTCTCTCTACCCTCCTCCCAGTTTGTTCTTGTCCAAATGCCACAGTGCTTGTCGAAGCCAGTTCTGATTAATCTTCTTTGTCAGTGTATCCTTTGCCATTCCCTATCACTCCTCCCTGAGAGAGACTTCACCCTGAGTCATAAGGAAAAGGGGACGGCGTATTCTCTTAGCTACTTCCTGCTGAAAAGGGACGCTGTGGGTTTCAGGGTGAAGATCTTTTCTCACTACTCTAAAGGGACCCTTTGGCAGTAGGAAACACATAGACTATTATGGAGACTGATTTTGGAATTCAGATGCACTCTTATTGATTGTGCTTGGCTGTACATGTACATATCCTTCAAGATGTATCATGGGGGTGTTGCAACCTAGAAGACACAAATTTGACTAACAAGTTATAAGTACATGAGTCCAAAAATTATGGAAAAGTAAAAGAAAAGATTCTTTCATTGTTTTACAAACCCTCCCCCAGGTCCCCTCCACCATGCAGCCCTCGCTCTAGTCTCCTGTGATGACAGAAATACCCAGTTACATCTCTCTTTTAGACGGTTCTCTCCCTCCTCTGCTTCAGTGCAGTATACATTATTGAACCCATCTTACTCAGTCTCTCCCCAACCCCAAGGACAGTCCCATTCTACAACAGTGGCATCATGTAATATTTGTCCTTTTGTGACTGGGTGAAATATCCCAGTCACAAAGGGGTAGGAGAATTAATCATGGGTCACACAATTTGATGGGAGGCATGAGGGAAACGGGAAGGATCTAGTATGAAAAACAATGTATTTGAATTTTATAAATAAATTAGTATAAAAAAGAAAGTAAATAGAATGTATATGAATGTATGATACAATGTAAACAAAAGATTGTATAAAAATGTATATAAATGAAACATACTGTAAAGATATTATTATATGAAAATGAATTAAAAATATTTAAAAAAGAAGACGAAGATTCTCATCACTGTGCCAATTGGTAGTACCACAATAGATGGAGAAGAGATTGAGCTTGTTAACAGTTACACCTTGCTTGGCTCCATAATCAACACTCTTGGCACCAGAAATGATGAATTACATTGGGGCAATCTGCTGTCAGGTGCCTCTCTAAAGTGCTAAAGAGCAATGATATCAGTCTAGAGACTTAGGTGCACCTGTTAAAGGCCATGCATGGTCTTCACAATCACTTGCTCTGCATCAGAGAGCTGGACAATGACTAGGGATGACAGAAGAAGAATCAATGCCTTTGAGTGGTGGTACTGGGGAAGAGTATTAAACATACCACGGACTGCCAGGAGAACAAATAGGTCTGTCTTGGAGAGGGTGAAACCAAGTTTCTCTTTGGAGGCTAGAATTTTAATGCTTCATCTCATATTCTTTGGGCACATGGCCAGAAGGGACCAGTCCTTGGAGAAGGACATTATATTTGGAAGGGTAGAAGGACAGTGCAGGAGAGGAAGACCCCAGATAAGATGGAGTGAAACAGTAACTAGGGTAATGGGGGTAGGTGTGTCAGAGTCAGTGACGCGGGTTCAGAATAGGGCAGGCTTCATAGATATTGTACATAGCATTGCTATGAGTCACAGGTGACTTGATATTACATAACAGCAACAACAATCAATCAATCAATGAAAAAATTCTTAAGCAAGCCACAAATGCTGGTGAGTTTGTGGAGAAAATGGAACCCTTATTCACTGTTGATGGGAGTGTAAAATGGTGCAACCACTGTGGAAGGTGGTGTGGCGCTGTCTCAAAAAGTTGCAAATAGAGATACCATTTGACCTAGCAATTCCACTACTGGGAATACACTCCAAAGAGACCATAACTGCCACCTAAGCAGATATATGCACACCCATGTTTATCACAGCTTTGTTTATGATAGCAAGGAGTTAGAAACAACCTAAGTGCCCATCAACAAATGAATAGATAGAGAAGCTCTGGTATATTCACACAATGGAATACTACATTGCATTGAAAAACAAGGAACTCAAGCAATATTATTCAAAATGGGTGACTCTGGAGGACATTATGCTGAGTGAAATATCTCAGTCACAATGGGACAAATACTGCATTGTGCCACTGTGGTAAAACAGGACTGACCTCGGGGTTGAGGGGAGACTGAGAAAGATGGGATAAATAATGTATACTGCATTGAAACAGATGAGGGAGAAAACTGTTTAAAAAGGATATGTGATTAGGTATTCTTGTCATGACAGGAGTCCAGAACGAAGGCTGCGTAGTGAAGTGGACCTGGGGGGAGGGATTGTAAAACAATGGGGGAGCTTTTACTTTCCAAAAAGAAGAGTGTACTGGGGAGGAGCGGTGGGCAGGGAGAAAAATGTAACAATGAATGAATGGAAATCCAAAGTCCCTGTAAATTTTCATTAAAATTAATTAAAAAAAGATTAAAAAATTCTTAAAATACACAAAGCAAACATTAACAATCATTAAAAGATTTAGAATTAAAAGTAAACAACTCCACTACTGCAGGATGCCATTTCAACACATCACGTTCAATAAAGGGCAGAACCACTAAAAAAGAAACAGAATATCTCAAATACACAATCTGTCAATTTGATCTCATAAATAGAAACAGAGCAGTCTACCCAACAAAAGAGGAATACATATCTTTTGAGTACACATCAAATTTCTCTAGAACTGACACTATGCAGGGTCATGAGACAACTCTCAGTAAAGTTAAAAGATCAAAATAATATTTTTAAACATTTGGGACAGAGCTAAAGTAGTTATAGAAGACAACTGATGAGGTCTTCTCATGTTTATACATATATATAAAACGAAGTATCTTAACCCAGTGTAAAAAGAGAAGATGCAACGTGGGGGAAGCCAAATCTGACTTTGACTCACTTCATAAAGGAGAACTTTTCCCATCAGTAATATTCATAGTACCATATAAATAGGCACACATACCATACATACAGACATGCCACTCCACATGTTCCTGCACTTATTTTTATCAATCATTGGATCCAATGTTCATTGCAAGACTGACAGTCTTCACTCACAGATGGAGGATTTATTAGGGAAATAAGTTGGAGAGTGAAGGAGGTAAAAAAATTTCACAATGCAAGTCTAGATTAAGTCCAGCAGTCCTGAGCCAGATTAACAAGGTGCAATTCCTCAATTAGTTAAAGTCCAGCTTCAGTTCAATAGCACAAATAGCAAGAAGCCTCTGGTTTCCTTGATAGTCCAACAAATTTTATTTTAGAGCAGTTTTAAGACAGCTTTTCCTTCAATTATGAAGCAAGAAAAACCTTTAGCTAAGGCCTTTATCTCCACAGTTCTGGTTACACCTTGCCGCTCTCTTCTTAACAGTGCCATAGTCTCTTCACAATCTCTCCACCACTGTGACCATTGTTTCCCTATTTTTTTAATTGATTTTTTT
>NW_006399921.1:4078254-4083362 GCF_000299155.1 Elephantulus edwardii | reverse complement strand
TTCTTACTGGGATGAGATGGTATCTCATAGATGTTTCAATTTGCATCTCTCTTAGAGCTAGGGATTTTGAACATTTCTTCATGTGTTTGTTTGCCATCTGAATGTCTTCTTTGGTAAAGTGTCTGTTCATATCCTGTGCCCATTTTTCAATTGGGTTGCTTACTTTTATCTAGTTGTGGTGCTCGAGTATTTTATAAATTCTAGATGTAAGTCCCTTATTGGATATGTCATTCTCAAATATTATTTCCTCAGTCTGAGGCTTCCATTTTTACCCTGTTGGAGAAGGTTTTGGATGTGCATTGGGATTTTATTCTTAGAAGGTCCAATTCATCTATTTCATGCTCTCCTGATTGTAGGTTCTTCAGGATGCTTGGAAGACTGTTTATGTTGTGAACTAGGGCTTCTAGAGTTTGTCTAACCTTTTCTCTAATGAAGTTTATAGTCATTGGTTTTAGTCCTAGGTTCTTGATCCACTTTGAATTGGTTTTTGTGTATGGAGTGAGGTGTTGGTCTTGCTTGAGTTTTCTGTAGTTGGTTTTCCAATTTTGCTAACACCATTTGTCAAAAAGGCTTCATTTCCCCACTTAACTGATTTCATTTTCTTGTCAAAAATCAGCTGACCATAGGTAGATGGGCTGATTTCTGGGTTCTCGATTCTATTCCATTGATCTATGTGTCTGTCATTGTACCAGTACCATGCTGTCTTGATTACCATGGCAGTGTGGTAGGATTTGAAATCAGGGAGTGAGAGGCCTCCTACCTTGCTTTTCTTTTTAAGGACTGATTTGCTTATTCGGGGCCTCCTTCCATTCCAAATGAAACTGGAGATTGCTTTTTCCATCTCATTGAAGCATGGAACTGGTATTTGTATTGGGATTGCATTGAATGTTTAGACTGCCTTTGCTAGTATTGTCATTTTCACAATATTGAGTCTTCCTATCCATGAGCAAGGTATATTCTTCCATTTTCCCAGTAGTAATGTTCTGTAATTTTATTTGAATAGATCCTTCGTGCTTCTGTTTAGGTTTACTCTCACGTATTTAATCTTGTGATTAGCTATTGTGAAGGGTAATTTTTTTCTTCTTCTTCTTAGCTCCAGTTCTGTGTTCTCTTTGTCACTATAGATAAATCCAACAGATTTTTGGATGTTGATCTTGTATCCTGCCACTTTGCTGAATTGGTCAACCATGTCCAGTAGTTTTCTTGCTGGGTCTTAAGGTTTTTCTAAGTATACTATCATATCATCTGCATATAGAGAAAATATTACCTCCTCTTTATCAATTGGGTACCTCTAATTTCCTTCTTTTTTCTTATTGCTATCACCAAGACTTCCAATACAATTTGAATAGAAGAGGTGATAGTGGGCATCCTTGCCTAGTTCCTGTTCTCAAGGAGAATGCCTTTAATCTCTCTCCATCAAGAACAATGTTGGCTCCCTAGTTTTCATAAATACTTTTTACTATGTTGAAGAAATTGCTCTCTAATCCTATTTTGTTGAGTGTTTTAATCAGGAAAGGGTGTTGGCTTTGTTAAGGGCCTTTTCTGAATCAATTAATAGGATCATGTGGTTCTTGTTCTTTGCTTTGTTAATGTGATGCATTACACTGATTGTTTTTCTTATGTGGAACTATCCTTTCATACCTGTTATGAATTCGCACTTGGTCATGGTGAATGGTTTTTTTTTTTTTTTTTTATGTATAGCCCTGGTGTGTCCACTTGCCATACAGAGGTAACTTGCGGTTGCTGTAAAGCTGAACATGGTGACACTGATGTGTCAAATGCATTAATGATTACCCATGGTGGACAGTGTTTGGTGGAGCTCCCTGATTAAAACCAGTTTGGAAGCAGGAGTGGCATACACTTCCGTAATACCTTGCCTCCGGAAACCGTATGAACCTGGAAAAAGGATGAAAGTCACACAAGTGTTGAGGACTTTTGTTCATAGGGTCGCTATGAGTCATCTATGACTTATCAGCACTTAACAACAGCAACAACATTACTGGATTCTATTGCCTAGGATTTTATTCCGGATTTTTGCATCTATGTTCATGAGAGATATTGGCCTATAGTTTCCTATTTGGGTGGTGTCTTTACCTGATTTTGGTATCAAGAATATGTTTGCTTCATAGAATGAGTCTGGGAGAATTCCATCTTTTTCTATTTTCTGAAATAGTTTATGTAGAATTGGTGACAATTCTTCTCTGAACGTTTGATAAAATTAACTTGTAAAACCATCTGGTCCAAGGCTTTTTGGGGTTGGAAGTTGTTTTATTACCTTTTCAATTTCTTCTTTTGAAATGGGTCTGTTCAGGTGTTCAAGTTCCATTTGTGTCAGTTTAGGTAGGTTGTGATTTTCTAAGTATTTGTCCATTTCCTCTAGGTTTTCATATTTGTTTGAGTATTACTTTTCATTATATTCCATTGTTGACTTTTAATTTTAGTTGAGTACATTGTGACATTGGCTGTTTCATCCCCTATTCAGATTATTTGTGTCTGTTCTTTCTTTTCTTTTGTTAGTTTTGCTAGTGGTTTGTCAATTTTCTTGACCTTTTCAAAGAACCAATTCCTAGTTTTGTTGATGGTTTCAGTTATTATTTTGTTCTCTATTTTAATTTATTTCTGCATGAATTTTTATAATTTCAGGGGTGTTTTGAGTGTGTCTGTTTTTTTTTTTTTTTTTGCTGTTCTTTTTCAATTTGTTGGAGATGCTGGATTAGAGAATCAATGGTCATTTCCCCCCTGTCTTTTAATGTGTTTGCTTATTGCTATAAATTGACCTCTAATTACTGCTTTGGCTGTTTCCCAGAGGTTGTGACAAGTTGTGTCTTCTTTATTTCATATAGTATTGCAATGGGAAAGTCTGCTGTTAGGAACTGCTCCAAAGTACTGAAAAGCAATGGTGTCATTCTGGAGACTAAGGTGCGTATGATACAGGCCGTGGTCTTTGCAATCACTTGTTATGCATCAGAGAGTTGGACAATGACTAGAGAGGATAGAAAGAGAATTGATGCTTTTAAGTTGTGGTGCTGGAGAAGAGTATTGAGGGTACCATGGACTGCTAAGAAAACAAATAGATTCTTCCTGGAGAGGGTTAAACCTGCTACTCCTTGGAGGCAAGGATTCTGGGCCTTCGTCTGACATACTTTGGACATGTTGTAAGGAGGGCCTGGTCCTTGGAGAGGTACATCAAACTTGGGAGGGTGGAGGGACGGTGCAAGAGGGGAAGACCCTCTATGAGATGGATTGATTCAGTGACTGGGGTAATCGGGATGGGTGTGTCAGAGGCAGTGCAATTGGCACAGGATAGAGCAGGGTTTAGGGCTGTTGTACATGTATATTGGAGAATAAGGTATACTATGCTTTTTTCGGGTGCGTTAGCCTATAAATATCTATGAGATCGAATTGGTTTATTGTGTGGCTTGATTCTTCAACATCTTTGTTGAGTTTCTTTCTGGAAGTTCTATCTTTTCTTGTACTGAAGTCTTCAACTACTTTGGTAATGTTGTCTATTTCCTTTCTCAGTTTTATTAATGTTTGTTTTATATATTTTGCAGGTCTTTAATTTGATGCATAAATATTTATTATTGTTATACCTTCTTGTTCTATTGACCCTTTAATTATTATGTAGTGGCCTTTCTTGTCCTTTATGATGGTTTTTGTACTGATATCTATTTTATCGGAGATTAATATCACCACTCCTGCTTTTTTCTGATTGGCATTTACTTGGTATATTTTCCCCCACCCTTTTATCTTCATTTTCAGGTGTTTCTCTTGTAGACAGCATATTGATGGATTTTCTTTTTTTAATCCAATCTGCTCCTCTTTTTCTCTTCAATGGTGCTTTTAAACCATTTACATTCAGTGTAATTATTAAGAGGCAAGGTTTCATTGCTATCATTTTGTTGAGTACTTTTTTGGCATTGTTGCTAGTTACTTTGGTCTATCCTGCTTTCTGTGGCACCCCTGTAGGAACGATGTCTCTCAGTTTTTCCTGAAGTATTGGTCTTGTTTTTAACAACTCCCTTAGGTTTTGTTTTTCTGAGAATATCTTGATTTCTCCTTCATATATGATGGACAATTTTGCTGGGTATTATATTCTTGGCTGACAGTTGTGTTCTTTGAGCATTTGCTATATATCTTTCTATTATCATCTTGCTCACATGATTTCTGAGAAATTGGCACTTAATCTTACTTACTTTTCCTTTTAGCTCACTCTTTGTTTCTCCCTCACTGCTTTCAGAATTCTCTCCTTATTTTTGGTTTTGGCAAATTTGACTATGATATGCCTTGATGTTTTTCTTTTGGGGTCTATTCTATATGGTGTTCACTCAGCTTCTTGAATACTTATTCTCTCATTCTTCATTATGCCTTGGAAGTTTTCCTCTAGTAATTCTTCCACAACTTTTTCAGTGCCTTTACTTGCTTATTGCTGTTCTGGGATTCCAATTATATGCATGTTATTTCTCCTGATGGTGTTCCACATTATTCTTAGGTTTTCTTCTTTTTCCTTCCTTTTTTATTCTGCTTTTTGTTCTAGCATATCAATGGTGACAATTTTATATTATATTTCACTGGTTCTAGGTCCATCTCTTCAATCCTGTTCCTGTGACCTTCCATCACTTTGACAGCATCTGAAACATTGGTCCTCGTATTTTGATTGTGGTTTCTTATTTATCCAGAGCCTCTAATTCCTTGTTTGTTTTATATGCATTGCTTTGGGTTGTTTTGTTTATTTGTTTGTTTTTAAGGCTCCTCCTAGTTTTTGCTTGTGGTTTCCTGTAATTCTTCAAGTTTGTCTCTCACCCATTGAAAATATTAAATCATTGTTCTTTTGAATTCTGTGTCAGAAAGTTTCATCAGACTTTCTGCTTCATGAAATACACTGATACTGTGTCACATATTTTGGGTAACATCTTGCTTTGGGCTTACATAGGGGGTAAGGTAGCCTGCTTCTTACATGACATTGCTGTGATAGAGTTTTCATCGTTGCAAATACATTTTATAAGAGACACAAATGCAGGTTATACACATGGACTTCACCTGATGGTATGCATAGGAATCAGATCGACTACATCTGTGGAAGGAACCACTGGAGAAGCTCAATATCA
>NW_006399921.1:4047619-4070274 GCF_000299155.1 Elephantulus edwardii | reverse complement strand
GGTTTAGGGCTGTTGTGCATAGGGTCCCTATGAGTCGGAAATGACTCGACGGCACATAACAACAACAACAACAACATCAATTCATATTGGAATCTACATTTTCTGATTTTGCTAGTAAATGCTTCAAGTCTTCTTCTCTTTTGGCAAGCAAGGTTGTACCATCTTCATATGTCAGGCTGTTAGTGAGTCTTCTCCCAATTCTGATACTGTTTTTTTCTTCACATAGTCTGTTTTCTCAGACAGAAGAAATATAGTGAAAGTATAGTCCTGACACACATTTGTCCTGATGTTAGCCCACATGGTGTTCCCTTGTTCTGTTCAAATGACTGCTCCTTGATCTAAGTAGGGGTTTAACTTGAGCACACTCAGGTGTTGTGGAATTTCCATTCTTCACAATGTTTCATAATTTACATAGCTAATAAAACACAAGTACAAATTTATCTGATATTTTCTGCTTTTGGTCAATATTCATATGGCATCAGCTACACATCTCATTCCATGTCCTTTTCTGAATTCATCTTGGTTCCCCCACCCCCCAATTTGCTTTAAATGTATTGTTTTAACTCTTTCTGAATTGTCTTCAGCAGATTTTACTTGTGTGTAACAGTAATGATATTATTTGATAATTATGTCATTCTATTAGATCTTTTTTTATTTGGAATATGTACAAATAATGGTCTTTTCCAAATGTCTTAGAATAGACAAGTGAAAGTGTCCAGTACAGCATCTGTTTGCAGAAGCATCTCAGTTATTATTCCAGCCATTTCTAGAGCCTGATTTTGGCCAGTGCCTTCAGTGCAGCTTGAAATTTTGCATTTGCTATCATTGTTTCTTGAGCACATGCTACTTCCTGAAACTGGTGAGTGTTGACCAATACTTTTTGGGACACTGAATCTGTGTATTCCTTTCATGTTGCTGTTGTTGTACACCATAAATTTGGAACCAACCCATATAGCTGACTCTCTGGTGGGTTTTCAGAAGCGGTAATCACATAAAAGGAGATTGCTCATCCTTCACCCACGGAGCAGCTGGTGACCTTGAACCACGTGCCTTTGGAATTGCAGTTCAGCTTCTTGCTGCTAAACCACCAGAGGTACATTCATAGTAAAATGTAAATCAAAACCACAATGAGATATCACTTTATGACAGAGATGAGAAGACGTGTAGGAGAGGACAGAGTTCCTTCTGATCTGTTGTTTATAGAGTCTCTATGAGTCAGTCAGTTCCCTAAAAACAACAATAACAACCCACTGTGATGGCTATCATTATAAAAATAGAAAACATCAAGATTTCTAGGATGTGGAAAATTTGGAGCCCTTTTTTGTGGCTAGTAGTAATATAAAATGGTACAGTCATTAGGAAAAACAGTTCAGCAGTTTCTCTGAAAGTCAGACATTATTTCACTCTTAAATGTATGACCGAAAGAAGTAAAAGCAGGAATATAAACAATATTTGTACACCAATTTTCACTGCAGCACTTTTCAAAATTGTAAAAAAGTAGAAATGGTCTAAATGGCCATCAACAGCTAAGTGGCTAAACAAAACACAGTACATACATATCACAAACTACTGCTTAGGCACTGAGAGAAATGAAATATTGATCCATGCTACATGGAGGACCCTTGAAACATTGCACCAAGTTAAATATGTCTGTCATGGAGGGACAAATATTATATGATTCCACTTACATGAATATCTAGAATAGGCAAATATAGGGAGACTACGGTTCATTAAGGCCATTTACTATGGCCAGAAAGTGGGGTGGGGGGATTTCTTAAAGGCACTGAATTTCTGTTAGGGTGATGAAAAGACCTGGAAAAGGCTAGTGCTCATGACAGTGCAACATGATTAACAAAACTAACATCCCTGAATTGTAAAATTTTTGGAATGGCCAAAGTTCTACAATGTGTATTTCTAACATAATACACACACAAAAAAGTTTGTTGGTGTTTTTGAATGCTGAAGTAGGTTTGATATTAAACATGAAAAAAAAAATAACAAACACAAAGGCTTTCCATGTTGTTGTTGTTAAGTGTCGTTGAGTCACAAGCGACTCATAGCGACTTTATGAAGGAGAGTCCTCAACGCTTGGGTGTCTCTCATTCTTTCTCCAGAGGCTTTCCATAAGGAAAAATAAATTAAAGCTACTAAAAGCGGTGAAGTACAAATGAAAAGGGAGAAGCATTTTAATTTACTAAAAAAGCATGTTTACAGCTCCTTCTAGGATCATTATTATTGCACTTGGATCTGATTTGACGGTACACACAAAAAATAATGAAATAAAAAAATAAATAAAAAATATTGATCTTCACAAAATTTTACTCAGACTAGTTGGACTGATGACAATTATCTTAGCTTACGAAATTTCAGTCAGGATTAAAAGAAATCTTAGCGTTCACAAAAATATTTTCAAGAGAAATCAAAGGATATTGTAGAGATTTCCCCCCAAATAGCTACAAACATGCATCTCTAAGTTTTATTATGCAATGGAGACTATAAGCAAAAATAATGGGCAGACTTCTAGAAAAGATCTCATTAATTTGCTAGTCCTCACCCAATGAATATAAAATGTGCATGTAAATATCCAAAATATAAAAAGATATTTGCATGAAAGCCTGCAATGAAGTGGGTTGTTGTTAAGTGCTGTTGAGTCGCAGGCGACTCATAGCAACCCTATGAAGGAGGGTCCTCGACGCTTGGATGCCTTTCATCCTCTCTCCCGGTTCATGGGGTTTCCGGAGGCAAGCTATAATGGAAGTGGATGCAACTCCTCTTTCCAAGCTTGTTTTAATCGGGGAGCTCCACCCCACTCTGTCCGCATTGGGTAGCCAATATTAACACATTTGACATATCAGTGTCACGGTGTTCAGCCTCACAGCAATCAAAAGTGAACGCGGTATGGCAACTTGTACACCAGGGCTATATGACCTAGAGGAATGTCTGAACAAAAACAATGAAAGACTGAAGTGGGTATGCAAACCCAAATTCTGATTTCTATTCTATGGCACCAGTGAACTTGAGCTGGTTAAAACCCTTGGTGCCTTTTGTCGGCCCTTCTTTTCCTCTTCTTATTCTTGTTCCTACTCAACCTCATTCTCTATCCCTTCTATTCCTCTCACCATGTAACAACTGCTGATGTCAGTGTTTGTTGTTGCTAGGTGCCACTGAGCTGACTATGACTCACAGCAATGCTATGAACAACAGAGCTGAGCCTGCGTCACCCTCATAACCTCTGAGAAGCTCAGGCAGGAACACCCTCTTGTTGTTAGCTGCCATTCTGACTTCTGGCGACCTTGTATGTGCCCCAGGAATTTGCAGGGCTGTGACCTTGTGAAAGCAGGTCCCCAGGCCTGTTTGCAAGGCTCCTCTCGGTAGGTTTGAACTACTAAACTTTTCACTAGTTGTCAAATACTTAACCAATTTCACTGCCCAGAAACTCCTAGCAGGAGTAGAGAAATTACAAAATAGCCTTATTCTTGTTGTATATGACTCCCTTTTGTGAATATGCCATTGTTTCTTCAGCCATCCATCCATCCACTAATGGACATCTGGGCTATGTCCCTCTCTTCCCTGTTGTAAACAGTGCTGCAGTAAACATGAGCGCGCATTAGTGAAACACGGTACAACAGGCTGAGTGACCAAAGTCAGTCACAAAGAAGCAATTTTTATATATGATCATTGTTATAAAAACCTAAGGAAAGGTTTAGAATCACTCTTAGATGGTTATCAGGGATGGGAGGGGAGTGGAGTAAAAATTCAGAAATGGATAAGCTGGGTGAAGGAGAAGGCAATATATAGTAAGAGGTGATCAGCACTCTAATTAATTATCAGTTATAATTGATGTTAAACATAAATTTTAAAATAGCATTAATTAGAGTCACCTGTGTGTGGTGGGGGCATGGGAAACACAGTTGAGAATATTAAACAGTACCTGAAGTGAGACACTTTGTAAAATAGCATGTCACAAAATTCTATATAAGCACTAGGAATGGACCACTAATTTGTTTCTAAGTTCTCTAGCAAGCAAGGCAAGGGGAAGATGATATGCAACAATATTTAGGTTGACAGGATAAAAAACAAGCTTTACGAAAAGGTGAGGTATAATTTAGTAAGTCTAAGTAATGACTCCACTTCTTCGTCTAGGATCTACCCTTTCACGCCATGCACATTTTGTCAGCAATGATAGCCATATGAAGTAAGTGTAAAAATAAACTGAACTTAAAACCAGACTGTCAAGTTCCTCTATTACAAAGAATAATTATTCCCTCTACCAAGAACAGAACACACACACTCCTAAGTGCTCTTGGAAGGAGGCTGTAGGATTATAGCAATTAGAAGCTCTGTTTACTGAGTGCTCCCTGTGTAGCAGGCTCTGTCATCTGCCCTCCACATACATGACACCATCATTAACCTCCTCACTCTAGTTGCTGGCCTGGATGTAAATGACTGCTCCTTTCTTACATGGTCCCTCAAAACAGGACAATGGCATTGTGCCAATATTCAAATCAGTAAATAAGCAGTTCCACAGAGTCTAGGGATGAGACAGCTCTCCAAAGATGTAACTCAATTGTGGCCTAAGTTTAAAGTAAAATTGTGGCAGGGGAGCTGCTTGCATCAGAATTACCTAGTGCATGTATTACAAATACAATACGTATTCCTGAGTCCTCGCTGGACTAAGGGAGTAAGAATCATGGGGGCTGCATCCAGGAGACATTCGAAACAAACACTTCACACTCTCTGTTTTGTTGTTGCCTTTTGCTTTTGTGTTGGTTTGCTTTTCAAGTTGGCAGCCTCAGTCTGAGAACTACAGTATCACAAGGAGTGGCTTATAAATAGTTTTGATTTTTTTTAAAGTAGGATTTTACTGACCTTCTAGTGAAAGTTTATATATGGCAGTTTAGACTCTCATCTGGCAATTTCTACACAAGTTGTTCAATGACATTAGTCAGATTTATCACAACATGTCAACATTCTCTTTTGTGTTTTTTCTAGTACTCTAGTCTTCCTGGCATTTGACTGTGGGGATCACAACAAATCGTGGCTAACACTGAGAAGAATGGGAATCTCAGAATACTTGATTGTGCTCATGCAAAACCTAGAAGCTGTTATCCAAACAGCACAGAGAAACAATGCAAGGTTCAAAAAGAAGGAAAGGAGTGTGTCAGGGATGTATCATTTCTCCATATTATTATATCAATCGATATGCTGAACAGATCATTTTGGAGGCTAGACTTTAAGAAGAAGAATGTGGCATCAGGATTAGAGGAAGACTCGTCAACAACATGTGTTATGCAAATGACACAATGGTGCTCACTGAAACTGAGGACGATTTGAAGTGTTCACTGTAGAAGGTCAAAGACTGAAGTCTTTTATATGGATTGCATCTCAACATCAAGTAAATAAAGATCCTCACCACTGAGCTAACAAACAGTATTATGATAGATAGGGAAAAGTTTGAGGTTGTTAATGATTTCATCTTGCTTGGATCCACAATCAATACTCTCACCACCAGTCAGAAAATCAAAAGACAAGTTGCATTGGGGAAAATATGCTGTCAGCGACATCTCTAGAGTGCTAAAGAGCAATGATGTTTAGAGACTAAGGTGTGCCTTACCCAAACCTGGTCTTCTCAATTGCTTGCTATGCATCTGAGAGCTGTCAATGAATAAGACAACAAAGAAGAGTCTTGAAAATACCAAGGACTGCCAAGAAAATAAACAGGTCTGGCCTGGAGCATCAAACCAGGTTACTCCTTGGAGGCAAGGTTTTGAAGCTCCATCTGACATTGCACTGAAGGGTGACAAAGAGGAGGGATTAATTGTTGGGAAATAAAGTCACAGTGACAGAAACTATGCCTGAGATTGCATGATAGGATTTTGAAAACCCAATGATAGAAGCAGTTCGGGGGGAAGAGTCTGTAATGAGTTACACTGAGTAATCTGAGTGTCTTTGGTTGTTTGAATCCACCTGAATTCTGAAGGAGCAAGATAGGAAGTTTCTTCCCATAAAGATTTACAGTCTTGGAAACCTGAAGGAGAATTAGCTATTGGTAGGCATGAATTCAGTAACAGTAAAGTTTTTGTGTTTGTTTTTGTTAATGATAAATGTTTACAAATACCCTTTTTCATCAGCATAACTGGCAACTACATAAGTGGACCTCTCCAGGTGAAATGCACAGGAATCAAACAGAACTTCTCTGTGGAAAGAGCCAAAGGAGAAAGCTCAGTATCAACTGTCGGAACAAGGCCAGGGGTGGACAGTGGAATAGATCATAAATTGCTCATGAGCAAGTTTAAAATAATGCTGAGCAAAATTAAAACAAATCCATGAAAGTGGAAATATCCTTGAACATATTCCACCTGGATTTAAAGACCAACTCAAGATCTGACACATTGAATTACACATTGAATTGAAGACTAGATAGGTTGTGGGATGAGGTCATTCATGAAAGAAACAAAAGACCATCAAAAGATGGGGGAGGGGGGAAGAAATGACCAATCTGGATATCAGAAAATACTCTAAATTTGCTCTTTAATGAAGAGTAGCTAAGGTAAACAAGCAATGATGACATAAAATTGCTGAATAGATTTCAGAGTGTCTTGAGAAGACAATGTGAAGTGTTAAAATGAAACAGAACTAATGTTATAATGACCTGGAGTTAGAAAACAAAAAGCCAACAATTTAAAAAGGCAACATTTCTCAAGCTGAAATAACTGAAGGGGAAAAAAATTCAAACCTTAAATCACAATAGTGAAGAATTCATTAGACAAGATAATGATGCAGGAAGCATCAAAAGAAGATGGAAGGAATACACAGGATTCCTGTACCACAAAGAAGTGGTTGTATCCCACCATTTCAGGAGGTAATACATGATTAAGAAGTGATGGGAATGAAGGAAGATGTCCAGCCTGCATTGAAGGCACTGGATAGAAACAAGGCTTCAGGAACAAATGGAACCCCAGTTGAGCTATTTCAGGGCAGATGGTAAGAAATTTTAAGACAGTTGCCAGCCAATTGACTAGAAAATACCCATATTTGTGCCCATTCCAAAGAAAGGTGATAGATAGAGGAAGTATCATACAGTAATCATTATCACATACAAGGAAAATTTTGCTGAAAATCATTGAAAAATAGTTGAAGCAAGATCATTAGCTAATAGAGGTGTAAATAAATAAATGAACAAATAATGAGACATCATCTCATCCTGGCAATAACAGAAAAATTCACATAGATCGGCAACAACAAATGCTAGCAAGGGTACAGAGAGATTGGGACTCTAATACTCTATGGTGGAAATGTAAAATAGTGAAAATCACTATAGAAAGCAGTTTGGCACTTCCTTAGAAAGTTGAGAATAGAATACCACTTAATCCAGAAATCCCATTCCTTCTCGTTGTTATGTGCATTTTAGTCAGAACTGACTCAGCTCATCCTCCAGTGACTTTTCAGAGGTAGGAAACTGCCCATCTTTTTCCCATGGAACAGCTGGTAGATTTAAACCATGTTTTTGGATTGATAGTTCTGTTCTTTACCACCAGGCCACCAGAGCTCTCTAGCAATTCCACTACTAGGTATATAGTGCAAAGAAACAAGAGCAGCAACACAAATCAACATCCACACACCATATTTATCACAGCATTATTTACAAGAGTAAAGATCTGGAAACAACCCACATGTCCATCAGTGGATAAATGGTAAAAAGAACTATATAGCACATTCACACAACAAAGTATTATTCATCACTTAAAGAAATCAAGAATTTATTAACATGGACATATCGAGAACTAATGATGCTGACTGACATAAGTCAGTCTCAAAAACCCAGTTGTGGTGCAAGAGCACTATTATAAAAAGCTAAAGAAAGGTTTACACAAAAATAGAATCAATGATTGTTAGGATGGAACAGGATTAAGATACTGTAACTGTGACAGTGTTGCTTTCTGAACCAACCAACAACTTCCTATTTCTGTTACATTATACAATTTACAATTGCAACAGCATTTAACAAACTAACACTCAAATTAACATACTAACAATTATTTCACTGAAACTCATTGTTACAGAGTCAGAACTGGAACCAGAGTTAACATAATGCTGTATAACAAAATAAACGTATTCCTGATATGCTTCTCTTGCCCCAATTTCTCTTCATGTGTTTCCATTAATCTCAACATACAGTCAACATTTGATAAAATTTACTTTGTGTTTCTCTCTTACAAACTTGATGATGTAGCATTAGTGAGATTTAATTACTGAATTTATGCCTTGAAAATGGTTGCCTATGTTGTTTTGACTTTAGAGACCTTTTTTATTTTTTTTCTTTTCCTGTATGTTGTAAGGGGTATATGTTTAATGTGCTTACTTTTCCATTTGGAGTACTTCCTTTAGTAATATTTTCAGAGCTCGTCTATTGTATCAAATTTACAAGGTTTCCATTTGTCTGTGAATATCTTGATTCCTCTCTCATTTTTAACAATTTTCCTTGGTAAAATTCTAGTAACTTTACCAAAGAATTCTTGGTAGGCAATTGTTGTCTTTCAGTATTTTGTCTGTGTCGCTTCACTCTCTTCTGGTCTCTAGAAGTTTGTTTGTTTTTTTGGGGGGAGGGGCACAAATCTGCACTGAGTCTTATGAAAGTAGATTTGTATATTACATTGGTTTTTTTTTCTCTTGCTGCTTTCAGAATTCGGATTTTTGATACTCAAAAATTTTGAGGACATGGCACACAGTTGATCTTTGTGTCTCTTTTAATTGGGGCTCATTGAGCTTGATTCTCTGTTCATTTGGGGGAAATTCTGCTTATTTCTTATAAAATTGTTCCCATGCTTTTATTAAGTCATGGTGACCAAATATTCCATTAATTCTAATGTTAGATTTTAAAAATGGGAATCCTTATTTCCTTTTTTGAGTTTTTAGCTTTCCTTTGTTCCTTTCTTATTTAACTTAAGGGGCTGTTATTTTAGCCTCTAATTCATTTATTCTATCTTCCATCTATTTGTCTTTTCATTATTCTTTCTAATTCAGTTGTTTTATTCTTCACTTGCAGTAAGTCATGCCTTCTCCCTCTCATTTCCAATTTCCATGCAGAGTCTCTCATTTTATCCCTCCATTAGTTTTTTATCTCTACTACTTTGTTTCTAAATGAGTCTTCCCCTCCCTTTAAACATATTCAGCACCATATTCTGAAAATGATAAAGTTTTTGCAATATTCTTATCTCCATAGGAATAATTTCCTCCTCTTCATGTTTTGCCTTTGATTCTGTGTTTTACTAGTTTTTGTGGACCTTGGGCCATTTTATTCTCCTAGGGGATTGTTTTGTTTTTGTTTGTTTTTAATTTAAATTTTGTATTCATGTTCTTATAAGGAATATTTCTGACTAGATGCTGTGGCAGTGCAAGTGACAAGTACCCAGCCCTCAGTTTAAAGGCCATGGACCACACACCCACCAGCCATTAGATAAGACAAAGATGTGGCTGCCAGCCTCTTCAAAAATTCACAGACCCCAGGACCCCACAGGTAAGCCCCACTCAACCTCACAAGTTGACGGAGTCAGAAACGACCCAGTCACTTAACTTCTCCTGATGACCACTAGAGGGAACTCTTACCCTTGTTAATTGTTGGTGCTCACTCAGTTTTACAGAACTCTGGTGACTTAGAGGGCTGGGAGCTGTAGTCTAACCCAAAGGTGGCACTTCTCTGGTGGTTCAAATCCACCAGTGGCTCTGTGGGAGAAAGATGAGAAATCTTCTCCTGTGTGATCTATAGACTCCAAAAATCTGCTGGTGGGTCAGCTGAGTTAGTTCCAACTTGAAAGTAATGAGGGAGTGAGAGATTGTGTTCTGAATGTGTAGCTCTGGAATTCAATACATATTGGCATAAGGTAGAGGAGGTAGCCGTTTCCAGATGTTGATGTAAGTGGTGGTCAAGGTGGGGGGCTCTCTATGTCTTTCCCCCATGGGTGCCCTTGACCAGGTTCTCCCACTGTGTCCCACGGTAGACCGTTTTCCCTCTGTACCGCCCAGCATCAGATCGATTACATCTGTGGAAAAAACTGCTGGAGAAGCTCAATATCAGCTGTGAAAACTAGGCCAGGAGCTGATTGTGGAACCACCAACTACTCATATGCAAGTTCAAGCTGAAGCTGAGGAAAATTAAACCGAATCCACAGGAGCCAAAATATGATTTTTATTTCATACCACCTGCATTTCAGAATCATCCCAGGAACAGGTTTGAGGCCTTGAACACTAATGAGCGAAGACCAGATGAGTTGTGGGAGGATGTTAAATGTATCATCAAGGAAGAGTGCAAATGGTCATTACAAAGACAGAAGAGGAAGAAAAGACCAAAATGGATGTCAGAAGAAACTCTGAAGATTGCACTGGAGCGTAGAGAAGCCAAAGCACAAGGAAGGATTCAAGACACTAAAGAGCTGAACAGAAGATTCCAAAAGGTAGCATGGAATGACAAAGCAAAATATTACAAGACAGGATAAGCGTCTGATCTGTTGTTTATATTGTTAGGGACAAAACTGGTGAGGTAGGGTCAGGTGGAGGAAAGGTGGGGGCAGATGGCAAAAGTACAGAAAATACAGCCCCAATCCTCAGCCTAGCTGAGTGCTGATGAAGGGTGAATCAAAGTCAGTCAGAAAAGCTAAAACCTGACTACCCAGTTAGCACTAGGAATGCATAAATCTGACCTAATAAAGATGACAAAAACCTCTCACCAAGTGGATATGCACAGTATAGAGGTAACAGAGTCAGCACATGAAATTAGTGGTAAAATACTTGAGGCATGTGGGGTTCAGTGACATTATGAACAACAGACTGGTGTAGGAACCTTCAGCAACATCATTCCATTGGTGTGGACACTGTTGTTGTTGATAGGTACCCTTGAGTAGACAATGGTTTACAGCAACTCTATAGCCAACAACTCTGACCCTTGCCCTATCCTGAGCTAACCTCATCATCTCTCGGCCCAGATGAGGGCTGATGGAGGATAAAAGTCAGGGAGAACAGCTAAAACCTGGCTACCCACTTAGCACTAAGGAATGCTAAGCCTTACCTAATAAGGAAGATAATAATGCCTCAGCAAATGGACATGCACAGTAAAGAGGTAACCTAACAACAACAACAACAAAAAGAAACAACCCAGAAAAACCCCCCACAACAAACAAACAAATAAAACCCAAAACAAAAAAGAGGTAACATAATACAGTCACTATGTCAATCCATCTCATCCAGGGTCTTCCTCTCCTGGGTGACTCTCCACCCTTCTAAGGACTGACCCCTTACTTATTTATGCTAATGTATAAGTTATAGTGTATAAATTACAGTTTGTGGTTATTGCTGTTACATGCTGTCTAATCACGTACAATCCATAGCAACCTTATAAACAACAGATCTGACCCACTTAGAACCCAATGCAGCAGTCATCTGCCTGAGGGTTTTCCTCTCCTTTGCCTACCCTCTGCCTTTCTGAGCATCATGTCCATCTCCAAGGAATAGCCCTTCTAGCACATGGTTGTAGTATGTGAGGAAAAGCTTTATCATCTTTGCCTCCAAAGAGCATTCTGGCTGTGCTTTGTCCAAGACATATTTCTTTTGGCAGTCCATGGAATGTTCAGTGCTCTTCTCCAACACCACAGCTCAAAGGCATCAATTCTTCTTCTGTTATTCTTATTCTTTGTCTAGCTCTCAGATGCATAGCAAGTGATCAGAAAGACCATGGCCTGAATCAGATGCACCTTAGCCTCAAACTTACATCATTTACTCCTCAATAATTTGGAAAGATCCCTAATTGCAGACACTTCCAATGCAATACATCTCCTGATTTCCTGACTGATAGTACCAAGGGTGTTGACTATATATCCAAGTAAGATGCGGTTGTTGACAGTTTCAATTTTTTTTCTTCATATATCATGATGAGTGGGGTGGAGCTTCCTGATTAAAACAAGCTTGGAAGGAGGAGTGGCATCCACTTCCATAATAGCTTGCCTCCAGAAACCCTATGAACCTGGAGGATGAAAGGCACCCAAAGGTCAAGGACTCTCCTTGATAGGGTTGCTATGAGTTGACTGTGACTTGATGGCACTTAACAACAACAACATCATGATATTGCCTATCAGTCCTGTGGTAAGAATTTTTGTTTTCTTAACCTTGAGATGCAATCTATATGGAAGGCTGTAGTCTTTGATCTTCTGCAACAAGTGCTTCAAGTCCTCCTCACTTTCAGCAAGCAAGGCTGTGTCATCTGTATAACAGGTAATTGATGAGTCTGCGTCTGATCTTGATGACACATTCTTCTTCATGGAGCCAGCTTCTTGAATAATTTTCTCAGTACACAGATTGAATAGCTATGAAGAGAGTGTAAAACCCTGATGTACTCCCTTAATTTTAAGCCACATAGTGTTTTCTTGCTTTCTTCACACAACAGCCTCTTTGGTCTAGGTATGGGTTTCACATGAGCAGAATTAAGTGCCCTGGGATTCCCATTCTTCCACACTGACAAATGCTTTTGCATAGTCCATAAAGTATAAATAGACATTCTTCAGGTACTCTTTACTCTCAGCCAGGACCCATCTGTCATGAGCAATGATATCTCTGGTGCTATATTCTCTTCTAAATTCTGCTCAAAGTTCTGACAGTTCTCTATGTGCTGTTCTATTCATTTTTTAATATTTAGCAGAATTTTGCTTGTGTGTAATATTAATGATATTGTTCAGTGGTTATTCTGTTGGATCACATTTCTTGAGAATGGGAAGAAATATGGACCTCTTCCAATCTATCGGCCAGACAACTGTCCTCCAAATTTCCTAGTATAGACCGGTAAGCACATTCAGGACTACATCTATTAGTTGAAACATGTCAATAGTGTCCCATTGAATCCTGGGTCCTTATTTTTGCCAATACTTCAATGCAGCTTCAACTTTCTCCTTCATTACATTTGACTTCTGTTCAAATGGTACTTGCTGAAATTTTTCAGTGTTAGTCAATTCTTTTTTGGTACAGTGACTCCAACTTCTTTTGATGCTTTCTGGGTCATTCAATAATATTGCTCATAGCATCTTTTAATTTTGCAACTCGATAATTAAATTTGGTTTTCAGTTCTCTCAGCTTAAGAAATGCAGAGAGAGTTCTTCCCTTTTTATTCTTCAATTCCAGCTCTCTGCATATTCCATACTTTGTTTAATCTTCTCAAGCTGCCCTTTTTTCTGTTTCCTGTTCAGCTCTTTTACTTCAGTATGTTTTCCCTTTGGCTTCTTGACACTGTAATGCAATTTTCAAACTCTCTTCTAACATCTGCTTTGATTTGTTTTTCTTTCTCTTCTGACTTTATAATGACCTTTTGCTCTCTTCATGGATGATACCACTGATAGCATCCCACAACTCATCTGGTCTTTGATCATCAATTCTTCAAACCTATTCTTAAGATGATTTTGAAATTCAGGTGAAATAGATTCAAGATCATATTTGGTTCTCGTGGACTTGTTTTCATTTTCTTCAGCCTCAACTTGAACATGCACATAAGTAATTGATGGTTTGGTCCACAGTCTACCTTTGGCCTAGTTCTGTCTGCTGCTACTGAGTTTCTCCCAGTGATTCCTTCCACACAGGTAGTCAGTCTGATTCCTAGGCAGCCCCTCAGGTGTGGTCCATGTGTAAAATAGCTTATTTTTTTAGAAAAAAAAGGTATTTGCTATTAATAAATCATTGAAAATACAAAATTCAATCATTCTATTTCCAGCCTCATTTCTATTAAGCCCATATTTTCTGACTAATATTCTTTCTTCATTGTTTCCAACTTTTGCATTCTAGTCACCAGTCATCATTACTGCATCTTGATTGTATATTCAGTTAATTTTGGACTGCAAGATTTGGTAAAAATGTTCCATTTCGTCTTCTTTGGCTCTAGATGTAGGAGCATGTATTTGAATAATAGTCATAATAACAGGTCTTCCTTGCTTGTGTATGGATAATACCCTATCACAACATTGTATTTCAGGTTAGAACTTGTAATGAACTTTTTTACTATGAATACAACACCATTCTTCTGTTTTTCACTCCCAGAATAGTATATCATGTGATTATATGATTCAAAGTGGCCAAAGCTAGTCCATCTCATCTCAATAATGCCTAGAATATCAATGTCTATGTGTTCCATTTCATTTTTCACAATTTCTCGTTTTCTAAAATTCAAGCTACATACATTCCACATTTCAATTATTAAAGAATGTTTGCTATTATTTTTCCTCATTTGGACTTACTTCCAACCTGAGCTCTACCACTAATACTATATTCACATTCCTCTACTGTTTTCATAGGGTTTTCAGAGGCCCATTATTCAAGAAGTGGATGACTAATCCTGCTTCCTAGTCTGTCTTAATCTTGGAGATCTAAAAAAACCGTTTACCATGAGTAAACCTTGTGTCATTTGACACATCAGTGACACAGCTTTCAGTATCACAGTAACCCACAAGTTTTCTCAGTACAGCAAACTGACAGACAAGTTTTTTTACCAATTAGAACAATGTTCTTCCAAACATAATAAACTGACTATTCAGTTTATCTCTAATAGCAAATCAGTCTTCTCATCAGACACGAGGGTCCAAACAACTTTTAATCACAAAGTCCTATGCACTGGGTTCTAATTGTTTAAACAAGAGGCACCCAATCCCCATCTGATTTTTAATTAAGTTAAAAAGATCTACTTGCCCACAACTACTGTAAATAAAATAAAAAGACCTACCTTCTGGACTCCAACTATTTGAAACAAGAGACTCTCAGGCCTCAACCAGTTTTAGTCACAAAGGCCCACCCACAGGGTTTAAACAAGAGGCTCCCAGCCCACAACTGATTGTTTATTAAAAAACCCAAACAGCTCACAGATGCCTATTAATAAAAAATCTTTTACCCTAGAACTGACTGTTAATGAAATAAAAAAGACCAAACATTCCACAACAGACAATGAAATAAAAAAACACCTACCAGCCCATAACTGTTAATCAAATAAAAAAATACCTACCTTCCAATTCTAAAGGCATCTCAAAAAATTATAGTTTACTAGTACATATATTAGGGAGCTGTGGTGGCTTAGTGGTAAGAAGCTGCGCTGCAATTCAAGAAGCATGCAGTTTGAATACACTAGCAGATTCGTGGAAGTAGGATGGGCAGTTTCTGCTCATTCAATTAACTGCCTCTGAAGATCCATTAGAGGATCAGCTATGGGTGATTTCCAACTTGAGAGCACACAACAAGAACAACAACAGTTCATATATTTAGGAGGTCTGGTGGCCTAGTGGTAGGAAGCTGTGTAGGAATACTAAAGGCATACAATTTGAATCCACCTACGAGATTTCCTGTGGGAGAAAGATTAGCATTTTCTTCCTCTGTGACTTACTGCCTAGTGCGTAACTTGCTGGAGGGTCAGCTATGAGTTGATTTTGATTCAGTGGCACACAACAATAACATATCTATCTATCTATCTATCTATCTATCTATCTATCTATCTATCTATTCTCATAATTAACTTTAAAAGGATAAAGTTTAAAATAATTTCTTGAGTGTGTTGTGTACTGTAGAGTTGGGCCAACTCATAGCTAACTTTCTGGTGAGTTTTCAGAAGCTGTTAATTAGACGGGTGAAGACTGCCCATCCTTCTCCCTCTCTCTCTCTTTGTATAATTTTATCTTTAAAAATTCTTACAAATCATATTGGCTTCTAATTCAATTATTTATATACTTTGTTTTATAATAATAACAATGAAAATTAATGAATGAAATTAATTATAATGTATGATCAACCCTATATTATATAATGCCTTTCCTTTTAACCAACTTATCTAATCAATAGTTTTTACTCTCCTCTCCCTCACTTCCTATTCCTGATAATCATCCAAGAATGATTCTGTGTAAATTGTCTTTAGTTGCTTATTACAGTGACTTTATACCATAATAAACCTTCTGTTACTGACTTATGTATATGTATACTGACATAGTTATGACTCAATATAATGTTGTTTAGATTCCTCCAGTTTTAACTAACTGGTCTTGTGGCAAGAAACTGTGTTGCAATCCCAAAGGCACGCAGTTTGAGGCCACCAGCTGCTCCACAGGAGAAGGACAGGCAGTCTCCTCCTGTGTGATTAACTGCCTCTGAAAACCCACTGGAGGGTCAGGTATGGGTCAGTTCTGACTCGATGGTACACAACAACAACAACAAACAATCTAACTTGCAGTGTTGAAAGAATGAATGCAGAATTTTCACCTATCTTTGTTGTTGCTGTGTGCCTTCAAGTTCGTCCGACCCATACTTGATCTTTCAGAGGGTTTTCAGAGGCAGTAAATTGCACAAGAGGAGTTTGTCCATTCTTTTCCCATGAGTATAAGTTTATTATACATATACACATGCGTGCACGCATGTGCGCGCGCGTGCGCGCGCGCGCGCGCGCACACACACACACACACACACACACACACACACACAATTTGGAAGCAGGAGTGGCAACCAATTTCCTAAACAATGTGCGTCTGGAAACGGCGAACTTTGATAAATGACCATAGTTATAGAAAGCCTTCAGGCCTTTTGTTCATGGAGTCACTATGAGTTGTGCTCGACTTGATGGCAATCAACAACAACTACATATATAAATATATAAATGTATAAATATATAAATAGAGAAAGTTTAGGGAGCAAAGGCACATGTTTCGAGGTTACCAGCTGTTCTGTGGGAGGATGGGCAATCTCCTCCTGTGCACGTACTGCCTCTGAAAACCTGCTGGAGGGTCAGCTATGGGTTGGTTCTGACTTGACGGTACACAACAACAACAACAACAAAGTAACCATATTATATATACTGTATAGGTATAGCTAGATGTATAAAAATCCAGATGTTGGCAAGAAAACTGAGTAATATTTGGTTGGATCTGACTTGACAGTACATAACAATGACAATACCAAATGCAGAACAAAACTGCCCCACAAGGTTTCCAAGATTCTAAAATGTTCTGTTGTGGAGAAAATGATGTGTTTGAACTAATGGGTAGATTTGTACCATGTGCCTTTGTAAATGTAGTGAAGCTTCTTATCACTAGGCCACTAGAACTACCTATCTTGATTGCTGGATAATACTTTATTGTGTGAATGTACCATGGTTTCTGCGGCCATTTGTCCTTTGATGCACACTTGGGTTGTTTTCATCTCTTTCCTGTAATAATGCTGCAATGAGCAAGGTATACATCTATGTTTGTGTCACAGCTCTTCTTTCTTTGGGTTATATACCTAATAGAGAGATTGCTGGTTCAAATGGTATTTCTATTCCCAACTTTCTAAGGAAATATCAAACTTCTTTACATAGTGGCTTTACCATTTTACTGTCACACCAATAGAGAGAGCATAAGGGAACAGCTCTGGTGGTATAGTCTGTACAGTGTTGTGCTTCTGAAACAAAAACCTTTCTGGTGGGAGCAGGAGAAAGATGGACAGACTCCTATGCAATTTACAGCCGCATAAACCCAATGGAGAGTCAACTATGAGTCAGTTCTGGAAATGAGAGAGTAAGTGGGTGAGTACTCCAAATATGTCAAAATTCTAACCCATGTATCTCTGAGGATGGCTTTGTTTGGAAATAGAACACCGAAGATATTATCAGGCAGGTTAACAAGGAGCTTTGGTTCGTAGGACTGGCTTTATGAAAGAGTAGGAGAAGATAAACAGAGCAAGAGCCACTAAGGCAGATGTCATGCATGGTAACGTGATGCTGTAGCTACAAGCCAAGGAATTCTGGAGCTACCAGAACTGGATGAGAGGCTTGGGAAGAGTTTCTCTTTTAGGACCCTCAAAAGGATTTAGTATGGTGGATACCTTTTGTACTTTCAGCCTCCCAAGTGTTGAAATAATAAATTTCTCTTAGTATTGTTGTTGTTGTTGTTATGTGCCACAGGGTCACCTGTGACTCATAGCAACTCTATGTACAACAGCTCTAAACCCTACTCTATCTTGAGCCAGTCTCACTGACTCCAACACACCTACACCTATTACTCTCATTACTGCATCATCAGTCCATCTCATTCAAGGTCTTCCTCTTCTGTGTTAATTCTCCACCCTTCCAAGCATGATGTCCTTTTCTAAGGACTGGTCCCTTTTGGTTGGCCACATGCCCAAAATTTGTTAGACAGAGCTTCAAAATCCTTGCCTCCACGGTTAAACTTGATTCCACTCTCTCCAAGACAGACCTGTTTTTTTCTCCTAGTGGTTCATGGTATGTTCAATACTCTTCTCTAATATCACAACTCAAAGGCATAAATTCTTCTTCTGTCATCCTTAGTCATTGTCCAGCTCTCATATGCATAGCAAATAATTGTGTAGATAATGGTCTGAATCAGGCACACCTTAGTTCCGAGACTGACTTCATTACATTATTATACTTTGTTACAACAAAACAAGGGAGCTTTGATGGCCTAGTGTTAAGGAGTTGCTTTGCCAACCTAAAGGCAGGTGGTTTGAATCCATCAGCTGAACCTTGAGAGAAAGATGGGCAGTGTCTTCCTGTGAGATTTACAGCCTCTGAAAATTAACTGGAGAGTCAGCTACGGTTTGGCTGTTAATGAGTTGTCTTTTGCCGGTTGTTACAACTCTAGAAAATTAACACATATCCAGAGTATGAATGATACTAGTTGGTAGCATCCGCTATATACACTTGAGCTACAGTATATAAAATCATTTATATTCTTATCACACAGCAGTCATAGTCCCTAAATTTTCCACTCTTCATTATTTTTCCATCTAAATTAAAAATTGGAAAAATATGTAAGGAAACCAAGGTCATTATGACACAAAAAGGTATGTCAAAATGACACTTTCCTGCTTCAATATCCTATTTTTCAAAATAGGGTTTATGTAAAATAAATTCTTGTTAGCAGGTTAGTCAATGTTTGTAAGTTATGTGAAATCCTGCTATATGAGAAATGCCATATAAAGACACTTAAGTATATTTATGTTACACAAGTTCTCATTTTTCTAATTGAGTGCCCACATCTAAAATGATGCTTGGATGGTTCATTACAGAGAACACAAACTCATGCATTTTAATCTGTGCTATCAAGAGTTTCAAGAGAAATTTATCACAAAGTTGTTTACCAGAAAATATTGTAACCTACACACCAGACCAGTCATCCTAATTACACATTAAAAGAGACAGAACAGACATGGAAATCACTTACAGGAACTTCTCTTATCACTGCTCTTGCATCTCAGGCGTAGAAACAGGAATTCCCCTTTTCACTTCTCTTAGTATAAAAGCTCATGCTCCCACAATTTGCCAGACACTTGTCTAAGTTGTTGCAAAAGCAAAAATAAAAAGATAGAACTGAATTATAGATAGACACAATGCCAAGGTTATTTGAGATAGATATATATAATGTACACACACACACACACACACACACACACACACACACACATATCACAAGCAAACAAAACCAAAACCTCCAAGCATTTGTTAGATGGTCTTCTAGGTGAGAGATTGCTTATTAATTTAGAATAAAATACTACTTTCCTGAAGTTTTCTGTGAACCCCAAATGTGGGATATATCCCAAAAGGACACTCTCTGGCTTCCTGTACTTAGTTCTATCTCAGCCCTATGTTCTGTTATAACTGTTTCTTTGTCCATTTCCCACTAAAAGAAAATATTTCTGGATACATAGTTAATCCATTTTCCCTCAGTACAGAGTACTATGTCTGCTTGACTCATAGGAAGAAGACAATAAATACATGTTCACTTAAATATCAAGATTTCAGATTTATATAAATTATTTAATAGATAATACATTTATCCAGGGCTGTAGGGAACCCTGGAGGCATAGTCTATAGGGGGTTGCACCACTAGTCCAGAAATGGCACTTCTCTGGCAGCTCGAGTCCTGGGGAAAAGAGGGGCAACCTCCTCCAATGGAGTTTATGGCCCCTGAAAACCTGTGGGTCAGTTGTGAATGAGTTCTGACTTGATGGCAATGAGTTTGGGTTGGTTTTTCTTTTAAAAGTATGTGGTAGACTAACTACTTTTCCTCATCCCCATAACCCACCTGCCACCATAGAATTGATCTTGACTCAGATAGTCCTGTAGAACAGGGAAGAACTGTCTTAACAGGTTTCTAGGCTGTAAGTCATTCTGAAAACTAACTATCCCAACTTTACCCTGTGGAATGGCTGGTGGATTCAAATAACTAACATTGCGGCTAGCAGTCAAGCACTTTAACCACTGTCCCACCTGGGCTCCATCTTCCATGACTCAAAAAAAAGCAATTCCATCGTTGTTGGGTCAGTTCTGTGTCATCAGAGATTGTTGTGACAATTTTTCAGGTTTTGGAGGCTGTACATCGTAATGGGAATTGGCTTCCCATCTTCTCACCTCAAAGCCCCTGGTGGTTTTCAATCACTGGAGACAAGGCTTTTGGGTTAGCAGCACAACTTGCGACAAACTGCACCACCAAAGCTCAAGTCACCTATAACAGTAGTTATGAAAGCAATCTCCAGGCCAGCAACATTAGCATCTCCTGGGAACATGTTATAACTTTATGTTATTGGATTCCACTTTGTTGCAGTTGTTGTTTGGTGCCATTGAGTCAAGTACGAGCCATAGTGACCCTATGAACAACTGATCTGAACCCTGTCCTATTCTGTGCCATCTTCACCATCTCTGGCACACTTGAGCCATTGCTAGAGTCACTGTGTCAGTCCACCTGGTTGAGGGTCTTCCTTCCTCTCTTTCATTGACCCTCCAATTTTCTAAGCATAATGTCCCTCTCCAAGGAGTAGCCTCTCCTAGCAACATGCAGAAAATATGTGAGACGAAGCTTTTTAACCTTTACCTCTAAGGAGCACTCTGGGTCTACTTTCTCCAAGACATTTCTGACTTTTTTTTTCTTTTTAGTCCAAGGGATTTTCAGTACCCTTCTCCAAAAGCACCATAGCTTAATGGCATCAATTCTTCTGTCATCCTTATTCATTGTCCAGCTCTCAGATGCATAGCACATTATCATAAAGAACATGGCCTGAGTGAGGTGTACCATAGTCCTCAAACTGAGATCACTGCTCTTCAATAATTTGGAGACACCTCTGACTGCAGGCTTTCTTAGTTCAACATGTCTCCTGATCTCCTGATTGCTGGTAACCCCAAGGGTGTTGATTGTGGATCTAAGTAAGATGAAGTCATTGACAGTTTGAAACTTTCTTATAACATGATGTTACCTATTGGTCCAATGGTGAGAGATTTTTTTCCTTGATGTTGAGATGCAATTCATATTGAAGGCTGTATCCTCTGATTTTCTGCACCAAGTGCGTCAAATCCGTCTTACTTTCAACAAGCACGGTTGTGTCATATATATGCACAAGTTGTTGATGAGTCTCTCTCTGATCCTGACACCACATTCTTCTGCATAGAGTCCAGTTTCCTGCATAATTTGCTCAGCATATGGATTAGATATGTATGAAGAGAGGATACAACCCTAGGAAACCTCAGACCTACTCAATCAGAAACCCTGAGGATGAGTTCCAGCAATCTATGACATCATCAAATCTTTCAGGTGATTTTGATACACTTCACACATCTCTATGAGTGTTGAGTCATTCAAACAGGTGTAATGCATTTACAACACAAATAATATCTTAAATCTATACATTGATGAAACTTCTAATTGAATTCATAATCTTGCATAATGTAAAAGGGATCATTAGAGTGATATGTTGACTGTATTTAATAGATGTAAAGGTTAGATTGGGCATTAAATTTGATTTTACATGTCAACAGGGTGCAAAAAGAAGCAATGGTAAGAAGATAATGGTATGATCAAGGAGACTAGGGATTTTAATCTGTGTTCTTTTGATTACTGGGATTCTTCAGAACCTCTGTAAGCAATGCTACTGGCAGCAAATGAAACTGCACATCCTCCACCTTTCACTGCAAAGACAGCATCTGCAATTTGTGTTTCCTGCACTGGAGTTCTTCATACAATTTGATGTGAATAAAGGATTTGATATTTATTCTGAAAAACAAAAAAAAACCTCAAAATTACTGCTAGTGTCTTGAACTAGGAAAGTACCTTGCTCAATTGTTAGTCGATTTATTGGCTACCTCTGCCTTTCAAGAAATGTGAATCATAAGTACTTTATGTCAAACAATTATTCTTCACTTACATTACCTCTAGCATCTCAATAACTACCTTCTGACACAGGCATATTAGGTCTACTTTGTAGATGAGAAAATTGAAACACAAAGGTTATTACTTGGTCAGAGATTACATACAGGAGTCAGATTCTATCCAACACAATCAGGTTCCACAGATTATACATCAAAGGTTAAGACCTCCTGGTAGAATGGCATAGTAGGCAGATGGAAGCCCAGACCCTCTTCAACCAAGATACTGAAAAAAAAAAAAAAGATCAAGGCTACAGAGGGTAATTCTGAAACCCTGAGTTGAAAAGGACAAGAGCCTTGGGAGGGGACAAATCTACAACAATGAATGAATGGAAATCCAAAGCCTCTGTAAATTTTCACTGAAATTAATAACAAATTTAAATTTTAAAAAAAGGAATTAAGTTAGAGTAAGGATGGCAATGGAACCACCTTACCTCTGTAACTTGATTTGTGCCACTATTAGAAC
>NW_006399921.1:4045338-4047064 GCF_000299155.1 Elephantulus edwardii | reverse complement strand
AAAAAAGAAAAGGACAAGTTGAAGAATCAGTTCAAACACTAACTGAAAAAAGAAACTGAATAAAAAACATAGAATAAGGAGGTTGACATGGTCAATTTGAATGGTGGTCTGGTCTGTTCAAACCAAAAAGCTTTGATCTCCCCATTTGCTTCCCATACCCTCCCGGGGATCATGAATGTGCTTTCCCTCCAAACCCTAGTGGCCGGCAGTGTTCCCCAGCCCATCCTAGCTCTGGCTAGGGGAAGGCCTGTGCCATTTATATCTCAAGTCTGCATGTCATTTTGCAGTCAGACTCCCTCCAGGAGCCTGTGGATTGTGCATGACTTCAACACAACCTTGGTGTGGCCTTGCGGAGACCATGTCATGATCCTGACTGAACCTTGGCATGACCTTCAAGTGGACGTTCCACACCTCAGCTTGTTGTCCATGTGATATTGATGTGACGCTGGAATCATCTTCAAGTGACCCAGGTAGGACTTTAAGTGAACTTGACTTTCAAGTGACCTGGACTTTACACTGACAATTATAGCCACCATCAATATCCTTGGTACCAGCAGTCAGGGGATAAGGAGACCTATTGTATTGGGAAAGTCCTCTAAAAGGGACCTCTCCAGTGATGTCTGCTTGATGAGTAAGGTGTCCCTGATTCAGGTCACTGTCTTTTCAATCACTTGCAATGCACTGAACAATAAATAAGGTTGATCAATTAATAAGAATGATAGAAGAAGGATTTGAGCTGTAGTGTGTTGGGAAAGAGCACTGTTTATACCATTGACTGCCAAGAGAACAAACAGCTATATTTTGAGAAACAGCAGTCAGAGCACTCCTTGGAGGCAAGGATGGTGAAGCTTCGTCTCACATACTCTGGACATGTTGCTGAGAGAGGCAATTCCTTGGAAAGAGACATCATGCTAGGAGAGGCTGAGTGTCAGAGAAAGAGAAGATATACCTAGCAATCATTTTCATTCTATAAAGAGCACACAGGCATCTGGGTAGCCAGGTCCAACCTCCACTAAACTCCACAGGGGAGAGTTTCCATCCATGACATCTACAGCACAAACCCAGCTCCTGTGGCGTAAGGCATGCCCCTATGCTCTCCATACTTACGCCTTCCAATTTTTACATCAACTATCCCCCCTACAGATGTAGTCAATCTGCTTCCTATGCAGTCCAACAGGTGAGTCCCACGTGTAAAGTATATGTAAATATGTCTCACATACTTTGGGTATGTTGCTAGAAGCTATTCCTTGCAGAAGGATATCATGCTTGCAAAGGTGGAGGGTTGGTAAAAGAGAGGAAGACCCTCCACCAGATGGATTGACAGAGTGACTACAACAACGGATTTAAGTATGTGAGAGATTGTGAGGATGGTCCAGGATAGGATGGAGTTCAGATCTGTTGGTCATAGGAGTCACTATGAGTTGTATTCAACTCGACAGCACCTAACAACAAAAACATCATCCCTCCTAGGGATTTTGCTGCTCTACTGCTGGGCTCTATTGATTACATCTGTGGAAAGACTCGCTGGAGAGGCTCAATAGCAGCAGTGAAAACCAGGCCAGGTGCTCATTGTGGGTCAGACCACTAACTACTCATATGCAAGTTCAAGCTGAAGTTGAGGAAAATTAAATCAAGTCCACGGGAACCAAGATTTGACCATAAGTTTGTCCCACTCGAATTTCAAAACCATCTCAGAACAGGTTTGAGGCCTTGAGCACCAATGAGC
>NW_006399921.1:4042001-4043525 GCF_000299155.1 Elephantulus edwardii | reverse complement strand
GCAAGGTTGGCACAGGATAGAACGACGTTTAGGTCTCTTGTACATAGTGTTGCTATGAGTTGCAAGTGACTCGATGGCACATAACAACTGCTGGGCTCATTAATCCGCTGCAATGGCCATACATAACTCAGATTATACTCACAATTATAGGGCTTATTAGGGAAATTAACACGTTACAGTTCAGGTTGGAAAGATGATACAATTCTTCAGTCAGAACAGCTTCTCAAGTATGCTTGCAGATCCTTTGACCTTTGGTCTCATAGCTTTAAAACAATGTTACAAACCTCTCTTAGTCCTGCCAACTACTGTGTCTTCCTGCCAGCCCTTGAGGTTGGGTGAAAGTTCAGAAATATACTGAACTCTCTGATCCTTCTTTCTTGCTGATGGTAAAATTTCCATTTTCACTGTTGTTTGGCACTGCTGAATTGAGTACAAGTCATAGGGACACAGTGGACAAGAGATCTGAACCCTGTCCTATCCTGTGCCATCCTCATCATCTCTAACACACTTAAGCCCATTGCTACAATCCATCTAATTGAGGGTCTTCCTCTCTTTCACTGACCCTAGACCTTTTAAAGGATGATGTTGCTTTCCATGGAACAGCCTCTCCTAGCAACATGCCCAAAATATGAGGTCAAGTTTTGCCATCTTTGCCTCCAAAGAGCATTTCCACTGAATCTGCTCAATTTATACCTGGAGAGATGGCAAGACTGACCATGTCTCTACCTTTTTTTATATCTTCCCGCTGAAAAGGGACTAGTCATTTCATTCACATAGTATAATTCCACTCAGCTGTGTGGTGGAAGACAAAGTAATGGTTAAGAGAGTAATTTGGGGGAGAAAAATTCCACAAATTCCCTTACAGTTTTCACTTTGTTGCTTAGTCACTTTCCTTAGTGGTGAGATTGTAACGTACAGCTAACATCTTAATTTCAGTCATTTGAGTTCAGATTTATATCAATTTCATTTCCATTTCTGAGCATAAACTGGCTGTAAATCTTGAGGATTCCTTCTTTGGGAATATCCTTTCCATCTGGCTGCTTTTAAAATTCTATTTGCAGAACAACAATTGGTCACTGTTCACCTGGAAGAAGAGAGGAAGAAAGTGAGTCAGGAACAGAAGAAGGATGTGGAATTGTTGAAAATTGCCTCCATGAGTGACGGTCTACTTCTGCCATTCAATACTCAAAGTAGCTGAACTATTTGATCAGAGAGAATCCATAGGAGAAGCTTGATCAAAGGGGATAATATGCAGAACAGAATTTCAAATTCTCTTGGACTCTAGACTTTCTGGAGCCGTGAAGGTTAGATCAAACGCTGGAAGTACTATCCTTTGAGATAATCTATAAGCTAAAAATATCCCCTGAAGTCATCCTAAAACCAAACAATATTTTAGTTTAACTAGTAAAAAAAGCTCTGCCTTGAGCATTATGTTAAAGAACTGTTCAGACACCATCAAACTGACAATGTTGTTGTTTACCTTTGAGTTGGACAACTCACAGCTGACTGGCAGTAGGCACAGGA
>NW_006399921.1:4040057-4041501 GCF_000299155.1 Elephantulus edwardii | reverse complement strand
ACCACGCCATTTATTTACAAGGGCCAGTGTAGGAGCTGGGGGAGACAGGGATGGAAAACCAAACAGACCCCTTCTCTTGATTGCTTGGGACTTTGTCCCACTGGGAGCTAAATTCTGTTCCTCTTGCCTCCATTTTTGCTGCCATAGATCCTTCAAGCAGCTGGGCCAAGTGCAGAAGGAGGCAGCAGTGTGAGCCTAACTGTCCGGTTTCAGATGAAAGGTACCACCCCCCAAATGGAATTTTCTTTTTCTTTAAATTAATCATTTGTGTACCGTCAAATTGGATCTAACTGGTACAAGAGGAGACTGCCCCTCCTTCTCCAGCAGAGCATCTGGTAGATTTGAACCACATACTTCTGGGGTTGCAGTGCAGCTTCTTGCCATTAGGCCACCAGAGCTCCCTTCAAATGGAATTTTCTGGTCTGGAGGAAACCCATGAAGAATCGAAAGGCAGAGGCTATGGAGCCAAAGACCATGGCCTCGGGGAGCGGGGTGGGGAGACCCCTCTCTGTTCCCTAAAGCATTACTAGAATGAATAGTAGTAAGAGTGCTGGTCACAGGCCTGACAGCTTCAAAGGGGGTACCCAAACCACCTTCAGATCACAGCAGAAGCCCAGCTCTCATGGCTATATCCATCCTTGGCCATTCTACTCACTCTCTAAGCAAAGAGCATGTAGAACCAGAAATCAGCAAAGAAATCTACTTTCCACCTTAATTCTCATGCATTACACACACACACACAGACACACGCCCCTTCCCCACAGCTGAGATCTAAAGCCCCTTCATGTCTTTTGAGAGGGGCTCAAAACAGTGGTGCCTGGGGGCCACAGGCAGGACAGGGGGTCAGAGGTTGTGTGTGCTTACGTGCTCCTTTCTTCACTGAAACTCCATTAGTACCAATCTCTTTTAGTCCTCCGTAAACCTGGGTCTTATTAATTCTGATTTCTAAGACTTTACGCTTTCTCCTTCATTCTTTACCACCAGAAAATCTCATCTTCTTCTCTTCTACACTCATATCCACTGGGCTGGTCCTGTGCAGGGCTGTGAGTCCTTTCCTTTCAGACAGGGAGAACAGTGTCTTCCTCCTACCTCTAGACGTTCCCACAAAGCCTATGAAAAAGTACTGGATCAAAGCAGAGAGTGAGGAAGAAAGTCACAGATGGCCTGCTTCCTGCCCCCTCCTTCAGAGTGTGAAATTCTAGCATTACTCCTTTTCTTAGCAGAGGTGGGGCTGTGGGTAGGGGCGTAGAGTTAAGTGAGAGAAAGAAAAAAGAGTTACTGAAAGTAAACATAAGATAGTAAGATAAGCAGAACCCTAGTGGTATAGAGGGAAGATCCTGTTCCAGTAAACCAGATAGCTGATTGTTCCTTTGATTCTGCCCCCACGGACAAATTTTAGGGCTTGTAAGGGAAGAAGGCAATGGGAAAGTCTGCTGTTAGGGAC
>NW_006399921.1:4034160-4039582 GCF_000299155.1 Elephantulus edwardii | reverse complement strand
AAAAAAAAACAAAGGGAAGAAGGTGGAGTTAATGAAACATAACTGAAAAGTGTTTCAATAGCTGTGCTCAAGGAGATCAGAAGAGATGATTCAGTAAAAGATGGAGAAGCAAAATAAAAATTCTTGGATAGATTTACATGGTGGTGGTCCACGCCTCTGAAGTCACTCTGCTGTTCCAGGAGGACAAGGGAGAAAACAGAAGGAATGATGGGCTATAGGGGTGGGGCCTATCAAAGGAACACACTGGCATGAGGGCCGGGAGAGGCAGGAGGCACAGGCTGAGGGATTAGGAGAGCTGGGAGCCCAGTAGTCTCTCGATAGCTGCGTTGATGTCCCCTCTTGTGGCAATCAAGGCCTGCAGGTTGGCCTCCCGGTCGATGAAGCCCATGGAGTTAGCTGCTCCAGTTGCTGCTGAAATCTCAGTGCTGGCGCTGGCACCTGTGAGTTTCCACTTCCGGCCAAAAGCTGAATTATCTGTTGCATGAGCTGCTCTTGGGCACTGGAAGCTGCTGTTGGAGAAGACGTGGCTGGTGAAGCGTTGGAAACCTCAGGGGCTGACCCAGTGTTTCTGCCTGCTGAGGGGGCTGGGGTCCGGGGTATCCCAAAGGAGCCACGGCTGGGCACCAGCCCAGGTGCCTTGCTCTGCAAGGTCTGCAGTCCCTGCTGAATCTGTAGCAGTGCCTGCATGGCACCAGGATTGGTGAGGCCAGAGAGCGACTCCGGACTCTGCATCTGCTGCAGGAAAGACTGGGAGCTTCAGGCTGAGTTGCTCCTGCAGCTGGGGGTTCCCCGCAAAGAGCGGCACATTCGCCATCATCTGAGCAGCAAAGTCGGGGTTCTGGGCAAGAGTCTGCATCATGCTGCGCATGTAGGGGGCGGAGATCACATTCTGCATTAGCTGAGGGTTCTCTGAGATCTATTGCAGGAGAGCCTGCATTTCTGGGCTGTTGAACATCCCTGAGCCCAGGCTAGCCGCATGGATCCCAAAGGAGTTCGAGACTGTTGGGTGCAACTGGCTGGTCCCTGAACCTCCGGTGACCTCCCCACCAGACCCGGGGGTCTGGGAGGTGGGGGCAGGCGAGGGGCTCCAGGGATTAGGGAGGGGCTCTCGATTCTCAGTCCACAGAGGCTGGGAGAACGAGCTGCCGGAGTTCCGGGTCAGGGAAGGGATTGTTGCCAGACTGCTCTCAGCAGCACTGAACATAGGCTCCTAGATGTCCGTGTACAAACGGCAGAGAGCATTATACCCTCCAGGGATGCTCTCAAGGTTGCTCAGGGCGCGGTCCTGGTTCCACATCATTTCTTGCATCAAGGCTGGATTTCAAGGAAGCTCCATGGTCTGCCTCATGAGCTCAGGGTTGTTGAGCACATGGCTGATCTCAGGGTTTTGCTCCATCAGTTGCTGCATCTGGGGGTTAGCCGTGATCATGTGGCACATCAAATCAGGATTGGACATCATGTCCTGGACCAGGGGGTTTTCCATGATCTGTGACAGCCTCTCAGGGTTGGACATCAGCCGCCTTTGCATCTGCTGCTGCAGCGCCATGAAATTGGTGGAGCCCAAGCCCAGGCTACCCAGACCCAGGATGCCCCCAAATCCAGAGAGTATGGATGTGGTGACAGGCCCAGGGGAGGGACCACCCCCACTGCTCCTCCAGCATCCACTGCCAGCATCTGAAGTGGCAATACCAGAGGTAGGCCTGGGCAGGAGTCACAGGTGACACAGGCATGGTGGATGGTGCAGAGGCAGGGTCTGGAATGGAAGGGGAAGAAGTAGCCGCAGCAGACATATCTTGAGCCTTCTGTGCGGTCTTAATGACCTGGTGGACAGTAAGGCCATCCTTGATCCCATGCTGGTTCAGTGTGTCCCCATCTTTGAGAATCTTGCCAGCAAAGATCTAGATGAGCTGGTCCTGCTGGGTCTTAAACCTTCTGGAGATTTCCTCTTTGAACTCCTTGACCAAGGCTCGATCGCAGATCACAATTTCCTCCTTGTCCTTTAGGGTCTTGACAGTGACCCGAATAGGGGGTCAGTCTCGGCCCCAGTCAGCTCCACCATCTCCATTATTATTTTCAATATTCTTTTTTATTATATTTACTTGTTATGCATCAGAGAGCTGAACAATGGCTAAGGATGACAGAAGAAGAACTAACTGATGCCTTCAAGTTGTGGTGCTGGAGAAGAGTCATAAACATACCATGGACTGCCAAGAGAACAAATAAATCTGTCTTGGAGAGGGTGAAACCAAGTTTCTCCTTGGAGGCTAGGATTTTGAAGCTCTGTCTTAGATACTTTTGTCATGTGGCCAGGAGGGACTGATCCTTGGAGAAGGACATCATGCTCTGCAGGGTGGAAGGACGGCGCAGGAGAGGAAGACCCCAGATGAGATGAACTGATACAGTACTGAGGCAATGGAGGTTGGTGTGTTGGAATCATTGAGACTGGCTCAGGGCAGGGAAGGGTTCAGAGCTGCTGTACATAGGGTCACTATGGGTCACAGGTGATGTGATGGCACTTAACTACAAGAACAACCTCCTGGGAGAATAGAGATATTATAAAATAATATCATCATCATTACTAACAGGTGAGACTTTTGCTATCAGATCTGATAGTTGTGCAGGATCAGTTTGACTTCAATTAATGTATTAATTAATTTCAATTAAATTATTCATTTAGTGTTACTTCTACAAAAGAGAAAGGCAGGACTTTATAATAAAGACATCTCTCATTACAGATAATCGACTTACTCTTCCTCATTCTTCACCAAACATTAGTTATTCCATAATGTACTGCTAAGGATATCGTTGTGTAAAATTACAGAGTAAATTGGGTTGGTAATAGATTGATTGCATGGACCTTGGAAACCGGTGATAGATAAGGTTCAAAAAGTACTGACCTTCCTTCTAGGACAAGAATTTTAATTCATTACAATGGACTAGACTAAACTTGCTGGCTGTTTGAGTCTATGCATTATATAAAAACTCAGATCAATGAACCCAAAAAAAGCATCTGGGATCAAGGAAAGATCAAAGGCTCTTGTCCTTGTAAAAATGTCCGGTAAAAATATTTCATATTTTCCTTTCCTCCAATTAATCCAAGACTAATCAGCTGTGATACAGGCCATGGTCTTTGCAATCACTTGTTATGCATCAGAGAGTTGGACAATGACTAGGGAGGGCAGAAGGAAAATTGATGCCTTTGAGCTGTGGTGCTGGAGAAGAGTATTGAATGTACTATGGACTGCCAAGAAAACAGATTTATCCTGGAGAGGACTGAACCAAGCAAGTCCTTGGAGGCAAGGATTCTGGGGCTTCATCTGACATACTTTGGGCATGCTACAAGGAGGGACAGGTCCTTAGAGAGGGACATCATGCTTGGGAGGGTGGAGGGACAGCGCAAGAGGGGAAGACCCTTTGAGATGGATTGATTCAGTAACTGGGGTAATCGGGATGGGTGTGTCAGAGGCAGTGCGATTGGCACTGGATAGAGCAGGGTTTAGGGCTGTTGTCCATAGGGTCGCTATGAGTCACAAACGACTCGACGGCACATAACAACAACAACAACAACAACAACAACCAGCTGTGGCCAGAGTCATGCTGTATAAAATGACTGGAGGTGTGAGACAGTGTGCTGTGCTGTAAACTCTAAAAGCATTATACTCTACCTGTTGGCTGTGAAATACATACAAAACAGAAAAAAATGTTCATACTCCCTGTTAACAATCCAGATTCCTTCAGAGATATCCATTTTTCCTGATGTGTTTTACATATAGCCTCTTACAGCTCTTCAACTCAATACATAAAAAATGCCTCCAATACTCCAAACACAAACTTCAAGAAATTAAGACAGATAAATAGCTAGCATACAGGGTACCAGTCCAAAAGCAAGCACCATCTCCTTTGGGAAAGGGATATTATGTCAAGTAATCCACTCACTCCCATCAAGTTAAGTTGTGAGTCATAAACAATGCTATAAAATAGAGGAGTAGTACTAGTCCCATAGAACTTTCTACAGATGTATTTGTGCATGGATATTTCCTTAGGGATTAGGCAACTGTATTTTCCAGAGTGGGTTTTTCCAAGACTACAACTTCTTTAAACACATAGCTGGTGATAGATTTAATTTGCTGAGAAACACACACATATATGAGTTCTACTCAGTTCTTAAACTCCCTAATCTCAGCTCAAACTCTGTGAACACAGAAAGGAGATTGTTTTTTCTAATGTTTCTACTATGTTGCTAACATTTCCCTACAGTTTACCATATGAATATTTTATAACAAGAAGTGTCTCACTTTGACTGAGGACACACACAACCACACAAAAAGAGAAGGTCTTTCAGAGTGAGTTGGTGGCTTCAAGTGTGCCTCCCAATGGTTTCTGCCTCCTGGTACTCATGCCTTTGTGTGAGATCTGGACCTAGAGATTTGCTTCTAATGAATTATGTTTGGCAAAGGTAATAGATGTCACTTCCAAGTTTAGGTTCTAAAAGATTCCACCTCTTTACATTCTCTCTTTGGCTCATCCTGTGTGTTTGCTTCGACGATATAAGATGGAGAGGTCAAAAGACAACAGAGCAGAATGGTCTGCTGCCAATTGGTAGTGAGTAGCTGAAGCCTTCAGTCCAACTCTCCTTTAGAAACTGATTGTACCAGAAATATATGAAATTGGAAGCATCTCTTTCCCAGGTAAAACTTCCAGATGAGAGTCAAGCCCTGGCCAACACTTTGATAATGAGGAAAATCTCAGGAAGCTCAACTTAATCATGCACAGAGTCCTAACAGCAACTCTGAGACAACAAATGTGTGTTGTTTTAAGCTGCTAATTTGGTGGGTGATTTGTTGTGCAGCTTATTTAACTAATGGATGTTCCATGTGTTTAATCCAATGTGACACTAAGGCAACTCTGTAAGGTACAGTTGTCCCTTTGCTCTTCAGCATCTATGTGAGACTTGTTCCAGGACACTCTGCAGATACTAAAATCTGTGTTTGCTCAAGTTCCTATACAAAATGGCTTACTATTTGCACATAACCTATGCACACTTCTTCCATAATTCAAATCATCTTACTATGCTGGAGATGAAAAGGTGAGGGAAAAATGCCTTCATAATTTAAAAAGCCATTTCTAAGGGAGCTCTCATGGCCTAGTGGCAAGAAGCTGCACTACAATCCCAGAGGCTCACGGTTTGAATCCACCAGATGCTCTGCTGGAGAAGGAGGAGCAATCTCCTCCTATACCAGTCAGATTTAATTTGACACACACACAAAATAATAAAATTAAATTAAATTTTAAAAAGTCATTTCTAGATCCATCTTGAAATACAATGTGGTGGGTGACAGGATAATATCCATATGCATACAAGGATGTCCAGAATGATGGAATATCGCCATCATTCAAATGTAGGCGCTGGCAACTAGAGCCA
>NW_006399921.1:4026385-4028140 GCF_000299155.1 Elephantulus edwardii | reverse complement strand
CGTTAGAATATTTAAAGATGCTTTGGGCAGACTAGTAAACGATCCAAGAGGCATTAAAAGAAGATGGAAGGAGTATATAGAGTCACTGTACCAGAAGGAATTGGCTGACATAGAAGAGTTCCATGAAACAATGTATGAGCAAGAGCCTATGGAGATGAAGAAAGAAATTCAAGCTGCTCTGAAAGAACTGGCAAAAAAAAACCAAGGCTCCAGGAATTGTTGGCATAGCAATTGACATATTTCAACAAACAGACACTTCCCTGGATGTGTTCACCAAGTTGGGCCAAAAAAATCTGGAGGATAACCACCTGGCCAACTGACTGGAAGAGATCTAGATTTGTTTCCATTCCAAAGAAAGGTGACCCGACAGAGTGTGGAAATTATCAAATATTATTAATATCATATGCAAACAAGATTCTGCTGAAGATTATCCAAAACCAACTAGAGCAGCATGTCAACAGAGAACTGAGAGATGTACAGAATGGGTTTAGAAGGGGTTATGGTACTAGGGATATTATAGCTAATGTTAGATGGATCTTGGTTGAAATTAGAGAGTACTAGAGGAATGTCTATCTGTAGTTCATTGATTATGTATTCAAAGGCGTTTGTCTGTGTGGCTCACAACAAACTGTGGCTGACTCTGAGAAAAATGGGAATTCCAGAATATTTGTGCTTATGTGAAATCTATACTTGGACCCTGAGGCAGTCATCAGAACAGAACAAGGAGACACTGCATGGTTCAAAATTGGGAAGGGTATATACCAGGTATATATTCTGTCTCCATACCTTTTCAATCTATATGCAGAACAGATCATCTAGGAGGCTGGGCTGTATGAGGAGGAATGTGGCATCTGGACTGCAGGAAGATTCATCCACAACTTGTGTCATGCAGATGACACAACCCTGTTTGCTGAAACTGAGGAGGACCTGAAGCACTTGCTGCAGAAGATTAAGGTTGCAGCCTTCAATATGGATTGAAGCTCAACATCAAACAAAGAAAGATTTCACCACTGGGCCAAATGGCAGCATCACGATGGATGGTGATGAGATTAAGTTTGTTAACAGCTTTAGTTGGCTTGGCTCCACAATCAACACTCTTAGTACCAGGAAATCAAGAGACGAATTGGGAATGTCAGCTGTCACAGACCTCTCCAGTTGTTCAAATTCTACAAAGAAGAACCAATGGATAAACAGTGTTGGCTATGCACGAGTTTCTCATCCTTAGCTTACAGGCTTTATGTCACTACCTACTACTTGTTAGTGCTGTGAGGTGCCACTGAGATGATTTCCACTCAGTTTCACCACAATCCCAAATGAACACAGTTCAAATCCACCAGCTTCTTCATGCAGGAGGATGTGCAATCTTTTCCTGTGCAATTTACAGTCTGAGAAAATCTGCTGGAGGGTCAGCTATGGGTTGGTTCTGAGTCAATGGCAAACAATAAGAACAACAAGTGACCTTATGTACAACAACCTTATGTACAACAGATCTAAACCTTGCCTGATCCTGTGCCATCCTCACAATCTCAGCTGTGTTTAAGCCTCCTGCTGCAGTCACTATGTCTGGCCATCCCTTTGAGGGTCTTCCTCTTCTCCGATCTTGCACCTTTCCAAGCATTATGTCTTTTTCCAACGATTGGCCCCTTCTTGAGTTTTTACTACTGTTGTTGTTGTTGTTATGTGCCGTCGAGTCGTTTGCGACTCATAGCGACCCTATGCACAACAGCCCTAAAGCCTGCTCTATCCTGCGCCAAC
>NW_006399921.1:3996816-4025965 GCF_000299155.1 Elephantulus edwardii | reverse complement strand
TCCTGAGTACTTTAGAGAGGTCCCTAACAGCAGACTTTCCCATGGCGATACGCTTTTTGATTTCCTAACTGCTGGTGCCAAGAGTGTTGACTGTGGAGCCGAGCAAACTGAAGCTGTGAACAATCTCAATCTCTTCACCATCCATCACTACTACCAGAAATCATTTTTTTCTTAACACAGTGCAGCTTAAAAGTCTTCATTACTACTGGTTCTTTACCTGAGGCCCAAAGTAAAAATGATGCAAAAGGATTATTGGAAATAGTATCTAATATTTCTACAGGTTACCTTGTCCACCAACCAGATTGGAATAACTTGTAATATAAGGAACAGTCAAGACTGCATCCAGATTGTAACTCTTATCATTTGCAAGCTGTGTGCCCAGAGGGAAGTTAAGAGTCTCTGTTCCAATTCCCTGCCCTCACCCTTCAATTCCCTTGGAGATCCTATTCTTAAAGTGGAGTTTCAGGAAGTGAACACATTCAAAGGAGTTAGAATAGTGCCTGACAGTCCTTAACATGAGTTACGTTTTGTTTTTTTTATTTTGGAATTCCATTCATGAGTTACTTTTTTATTCAACACAGCTGAATATTTGAAACAATTCTCAAAGGCAGGCCCTAGAAATTACAGTCTAATAAATTCTCTTCTTACATTGTAGCACTTCTGATGATACTATAAAGGAAAAAATTATTTTTCTGAAGAGAGCAAAATTGAACCAGTCAGATCTTCTTTTGATTGGCCAGGTTCCAGAGCAGAGGAGGTTCTCGGAGTTTATCAAATGTAATAATCACTCCCAGGTCATGTTAAAACTCAGATAATGGGGCCCCATCCAAAGTATGGCTGCCCAGAATTTGCATTTCTAACAGGTTCCCAGGGAGCTCAGGTGGTAGTCTATCTGGAATTGCACAGTTAACCCAAAGGCCATGCCGATCTGCCAGTTCAAATCCATCAGCTTTCCTCAGGAGAAAGATGGACAATCTCCTCCCATGGGATTTACAGTCTCAGAGATCCAATGCAGAGTCAGTTCCCACTCCATGGCAATTGAAAAGTTTCCAGATAATGTGGATACTGCTGACTTAAAGGACAGGTTTTGGGGAACTCTATACTAAATGCTCCCAGGAATGCTGGCTGTTGTTAAATGCCTTCAAGTCGCTTATGGCTCATAGCGATCCTATGTACAACAGCTATGCAGCCTACCCTGTCCTGAGCCAGGACACATATATCCCAATTGCCCCAGATACTGTATAAATCCATCTCATCTGGGATCTTCCTCTCCTGTGTTGTCCCTCTACCCTTATGAGTGTGATGTCCTTCTCCAAGGACCCTTCCGGCAACGTGCCCCAAGTATTTGAGATGGAACTTCAAAATCCTAGCCTCCAAGGAGAAACTTGGTTTCACCCTCTCCAAGACAGATCTCTTTGTTTTCTTGGCAGACTATGATATGTTCAAGGCTTCTCTCGAGCACCAAAACTCAAAGGCATCTATTCTTCTTCTGCCATCCTTAGTTGTTCAGCTCTCTGATGCACAAGCAAATAATTGTGAAGACCATGGCCTGGATTAGGCACACCTTAGTCTCTAGACTGACAGTTTTGCTCCTCAGTACTCTGGAGAGGAACCTAACAGCAGATTTTTCCAGTGCAATTTGTCTTATGATTTCCTGACTGCTGATGCCAAAGAGTTGATTGTGGAGCCAAGCAAACTGTAATTATTAACAACCTCAATCTCTTCCCTCCCTATCATGGTGCTGCCAATTGGCCCAGTGGTGGAATGCTGGTATGACCATGGAATTCATGCTTGAAAAAGTATATCACTAACCACAATAAAACCTACATACTCACAAACAAAAACAAACTTCAGAAACCTACAACTTTGCTCCTATGTAGCAAGAGGTTTCTGTCAAGAGCCAGACCCGTGGGAAGGAGTCCAGTACTGGGTAAGGAAATCACAAGGCAAATGCTTTTCCCTGATAAGACATGACCATGCAGTGCTGCAATGAACACTTAGTTCCCATCAGATGGCTTTCCAGGCTGAACCCACTTAAACCGATTCATTAATCTATAACCAGGAAATAACAAAATAGATGAATGGGACATTCTAAAAAGCAAATCTCTCTGCACATCAAAAAACTTCTACAGTAGGATAAAAAGGAATGTCACATATTTCATCACGGCATTGAAGTCTATGGGGGAGAGAATAGTCTAAAAGTATTATATTTTAGGGCATTATTTTTATCGTAGGAGTATGCAATGAGGGTTGCGGAGTGGATTATATTTGGGGGTAGGGGGTGGGGTTTGGGGAGGTGCGGGGGGGGATTGTGTACCAATGAGGGAGTTTTTCTTTTGCTTTTCAAGGAGAAGAGCAAAGGAGGGGGAGTGGGGAGGGGTTTGTGCGGGGAGAAGGGTGCAACAATGAATGAATGGAATTCCAAAATCTCTGTAGATGTTCACTGAAATGAAAAATAAACAACCTAAACTTAAAAAAAAAAAAGGAATGTCACAACTAGGAAAAATTTGGTAATGATATATCTGATAAGGGACTTATATCTAAAATTTATAGACTACTCCAGAACCTCAACAAGAAAAAGGTAAAACAACCCAGTAGCAAAATGGGCATAGGATACCAAACAAGACATTCCAGATGGTAAACAAACACATGAAGAAATGTTCAAAATCCCTAGCTATCAGAGAGATGCAAATAAAAACAATTATGAGATATCATCTCATCCCAGGAACAATAGTAAAGTTCAAAAGAGCAGCAAACAATCAATTCTGGTGAGGCTGTGGAGAGATTAGAACCCTTATTCACTGTTGGTGGGAGTGTAAAATGGTGTAACCACTACGGAAGGCAGTTTGATGCTTTCTCAAAAAGTTGGAAATAGAAATTCCATTTGACTCAGCAATTCCACTACTGGGATTATACCCTAAAGAAACTTTGCCATTCAAACAGATATATGCTTACCCATGTTTACTGCTGTTTTGTTCACAATAGCCAAGAGAGGAAGCAGCCCAAGTGCCCATCAACAAATGAATGCATGGAGAATCTATGATCTAGTCATACAATGAAATAGTGTGCAGCACTGAAAAAGAACAAACTTATAAACTATTACACAACATGGGGGACTCATAGCACTACTGTTATAAAGCAGGTCTGACATGGGGGGTTGAGAGGAGACTAGGATACGAGTGGATAGACAATGATCGTTGCATTGGAACAGATGAAGGATAGAAATGTCTAAAAGGAATATGTGACTATGCATTATATGTAGAACAACAATCCAGAATAAGAGGTATATCACTGTCAAGAGGACTATGGGGGAGGTGGGAGAGGTAGGGAATTATGCAATAATGAATAAGCAATTTTTTTTAAAGTGAACTGGTGGAAGAAGAAGGGAGGGAGGGGGCAAAATGTGCAACAATGAATGAGTCTAACTTTTCTGTAAACATTAGTTAAAATCACAATTAAGATAAAATTTTACTTTAAAATATTGATTCATTTAAGATGCATTGTCCAACAACCTCTGATCACTCCAAGCATCAGAGAGCCAACCGCTAGGATAGGATTCAAACTGGTGCCCACAGAGACTATACATGGGCACCATTGCATAATAAATGATGCTCACTGGTCCAAATACCTTTATGATAGAATCCATCCTAAAAGACAAATGTGCATATATCTCATTTCCTTAACCCCACCTGTCTGGGTCAGTTCCTAGAAAAGTTACCTGTGCTTAGACAAATTATGAATATGTAAAGAACTTTAATAGTGTCAAGAAAATAATAAAATCCCGCTTCCTTGCTCCTTTCAAGGAGGGCAGGAGACTTGCATTGCCACACACTTTATTCTGACTTGCTCTGATTCTCCCTTGGGAGTTTTTCATTTCTAGTAAACACTGTGTACTTGAAAGATTTCCTTTTACTTGGATCCATAATCAACACCCACGGTAACAGTAGTCAAGAAATCAAAAGCTGTATCGCACTTGCTAGTGGGAGTGTAAAATGGTGTAACCATTGGAGACATTAGTCTGGCACTTTCTTAGAATGCTGAGACTAGAAGTATCATTTGATCTAGCAATCCTACTACTAGGTACACATCCTGAATAAAGAGTTGGGACACAAACATATGCACATCCATGTTCACTGCAGCATTAGTTAAAACAGATGAATGGAGAAACAAAGTATGATTATGTACACACAGCGGAATATTATACAACATTTAAAGATCAATGTAGAATTCAGGAAACGTGATAACCTGGTTGTACCCCGAGGGCATTATGCTGAGAGAAATAAGTAAAATACAAAAGAGCATCAAATATTCAAATACAAATCGTTATGAAACAATGTGACTGAAGATGAGTGTGAAACAGTTAACTCGGCAAGCAAATCAATATAACATAAAAAAAAAATTAGAGGGCATCTATTGTATATGTCCACTCTTACAAAAAGGTAAAGAAAAGTTTGCACATAGGAAAATATCTTTTATGGTTAACAGCAATCAGAGTGGAGGGGAGGAAAAGAAATGACTAAATAATAGACTCATATTAAGAAAGGATAGGAGAAAGGCAATAAAAGAGTAGAACTCAAAGAAACAAAACAACAAAGCCTGAACAATCTATCTCCTCCAGAGTATACCTGAAACGTGCGCCGGCCCTCCCTCTCCCCGGGTTGGGTGCAAGGATGGGCGTGGCCGAGCGCGCGGCGGCCACGTGACCTCCAGGGCCGCACCCCGCGAAGTCGCGCGATCCGCCGTCATATCAGCTTATGCCGCTGGCTCCTGATTGGCTACCGGGTCTCGTTGCTCCGCTGATGGCTCCTTCCGCCCCTCTCGGCCCCGCCCGCGCATTGGCTAAGGCCGGCATCCGGCTGGCAGCTGGAGAAGCTGAAGAGGCAACGGGGCCTGCTGACCACCTCCAGGTGGGGAACTCAGAGTGTCGGGAGAAGGAAGCACAATGGGGAGGAGAAAGATTGGGAGCTATGGGAAGATGGGACGAAGGTGGAGGATGAGTGGGAGTGTGCCATGACCTTTCTTGTTCTGCACGCCCGCGTTGATTGAAAGCCAATTAGATGCCCTACCGTGGGTAGCCTCTGATGCTGGAGAGCGGTCGGGAGCTGTTGTCCTAACATAGGCTGCGAGGGACGTGATGGGGCAGGTGTGAGGTGCAGGGGGCGCGCACGCTGGCCCCGGCTAGATTGCTGCTGAGCTCTGGTTTCGGGTCCGCAGCGGGAGAGGACGAGCCCTGATGGGACAGTGGTTAAACTCGGCGCGGTCCGACCACCTACCTGCCCTGTAAGACAGATGGGGCAGTCCGTTTCCGTAAAGATGTGCAGCTTGGAGACTGGGACAATTCCCTGCTCCATAATGTCTCTGAGAGCTCGAAGCCACGCCTTGGCCGTGGGTTGTTTTGGGTTCATTTGGCCGAGGAAAGGAGTTTCTTCAGGGCCAGTGAGATGTGGAAGCGAGAGCGCTTGAAGCAAATGAATGAATAATTGAAAACAGCTATTACTGTTTTGGAGGGATTTTTGTGTTGTTGTGTTTGGTTTTGTTTAGTTAATTGAACACTATCGTTTTAAATTAGACTACTTCTCTCTGCTCTTGTAAGGTTTCTTAGAATGGAAAATAATTCAGCTGAAGAACCAGTACTGCTGCGGGATTAGGAGGGAGACCTCTCTGATAAAGTCCAGGAGAGAATGGAAAATGATCTGTTTTAGAGTTGTAAACAGTTAAGTCATAAATATTGCAGATTTGGAAGTCGTATAGGGAGAAATATAACATTAGTAGTTTCTTTTTTTTTCTATAATTATATTTTATTAATTTTCATAAACATTTACAGAGATTTTGGGTTTCCATTCATTCATTGTTGCACTATTCTCTCTACCCTCCTCCCAGTTTGTTCTTGTCCAAATGCCACAGTGCTTGTCAAAGCCAGTTCTGATTAATCTTCTTTGTCAGTGTGTCCTTTGCCATTCCCTATCACTCCTTCCTGAGAGAGACTTCACCCTGAGTCATAAGGAAAAGGGGATGGCGTATTCTCTTAGCTACTTCCTGCTGAAAAGGGACGCTGTGGGTTTCAGGGTGAAGGTCTTCTCTCACTACTCTAAAGGGCCCCTTTGGCAGTAGGAAACACATAGACTATTATGGAGATTGATTTTGGAATTTAGATGCACTCTTATTGATTGTGCTTGGCCGTACATGTTCATATCCTTGAAGATGTATCATGGGGGTGTTGCAACCTAGAAGACACAAATTTGACTAACAAGTTATAAGTACATGAGTCAAAAATTATGGAAAAGTAAAAGAAAAGATTCTTTCATTGTTTTACAAACCCTCCCCCAGGTCCCCTCCACCATGTAGCCCTCGCTCTAGTCTCCTGTGATGACAGAAATACCTAGTTATATCTCTCTTTTAAACAGTTTTCTCCCTCCTCTGTTTCAGTGCAGTATACATTATTGAACCCATCTTACTCAGTCTCTCCCCAACCCCAAGGACAGTCCCATTCTACAACAGTGGCATCATGTAATATTTGTAGTTTCTAAACTGCAATGTTTGTGGCTGGTTGGTACCTCAGCGAAAACCTCTATCTAGTATATTATTTGTTTTGGTAGGGGTGTTAAGCTAATACCTCATTTTAAAAGGTGACTCTCGTATCCTAACCCAAAGGCAAGCGATTCATATCCACCACCTGTTTCAAGGGAGAAGATGGGCAGTCTCCTCCCTTGGCGATTTATTGCCTCTTAAAAACCACTGGAGGGTCAGCTATAAGTCGGTTCCAACTCAATGGCACATAGCAACTAAAAAGTAAATACAAGACCTTTGATCACGGACAGATGTTTTCCAGTTCATTATATTGTATAATTAAAATGACATCACAATATCTCCGAAGCTGTGTAAGAGATAAAATTCTGAACTGTTATGTAACCCAGATGTCATTTACTAGCTGTTCAAAGTTATACACATTCTCATGATCTTCATATTCTCATTCATAAAATGGAAATGACTAAAGTTCCTACTGCATAGGGTGGTTGTGAGAATTAAACATACATAAAATGTGTTAAAAATTGATTTTTCAATGTAATGGTGACTGTCTTTATCTGGACTTTTTAATCATTTTTATTAATGATTTTTAAATGCAACATATGTATATTTTTTACAGCATATTCTTTCCATTTAATTCCCCCCCCCATTCATTGTTGCACATTTTCCTCCCTGCCCATCCCTCCTCCCCAGTTTGTTTTTCTCTCTTTTTTTGGGGGGGGGGTTGTTTTTCTCTTTTAAGTAAAGGGAAAATACTGAACTCCCAAGCCTGTTCTTGCTAAGTACCTTCTATTCCATTTCTTCCCAAATTGACTCCAAATGACATAACTGCTCCCTTTTACCTCCTAACTTTGATATATTTTATTTTTGGGATAAATGTGTCAATATTTTAGTTACTATATTTTTGAATTTGAAACCTAAAAGATTTCTTTTAAAACAAAACAAAAAACCAGCAAGGAAATAGCATTAAGATAAAATAGTATTGCTATTTTAGCTAATAAATCCTTGTGTGTTTAAGTACTTTAAAATAGTAAATTTCTTCCAGTATTACTTTGAGAGGGTCATCACTCCAACTATTTGAAAAACAAGTATAGGAAAATACTGAACAGTGAAATTAGTTGTAAATTGAAAATTGGGATGTTTAACAAGGACATTAATAATGAAACATAGGTAACATGCTTCTTTCATTTGCATCGAAATGTAGGCATGGGCTATATCTACTTGATCCTGCAATATTGTTATTTTTAAGTGCATTAAGTCAGATTCATAGCAGCTCTGAGCAACAGACCTGAACCTTGCCCTATCCTGTGTTATCCTCATCATCTCTGACACAGAGCCCGTTGCTGAAGTCACTGTCAGTCCATCTCATTGAGGGTCTTCCTTTCCTTCGCTGACCTTCCATCTTTCCAAGCATGATGTCCCCCTTCCAAGGAATTCCATGTGTAAGATAAGAGAAACAAAGCTTCATCATCTTTTCTTCCAGGGAGCACCCTGACTGCACTTCTTCCTGCGATAGCACCTGGATTTAACCCATTGTTCCCACACCTTGACAAGTGGTAAGTCATAAATGAATTAGAGGCATACCTTGTACAATGAAAATGGTTTGACTTTAGGGAGTCAATGATGGGCTTTTCTTATGTGTCATTTAGGAAATTTTGCTAAGGTAAAATTTCTTTGAAGGTTAAAATCTTAGGATAGCTTGATGTTTATTTTTTAGCTTTGTAATATGGCTCAACAATTTATACCCATTTTGTGACTCTATTTGTAATGTACGTAGTGTACATCTTCACACTTTGTCTAGTCTTTGTGTTTCCTTTCCTTCCCTCTTTTCTACCTTTTTATTCCTGTTCTAAGGAATTACATTGATGATCTTATAAGCCTATTAATTAGCTGAAACTTGATCCATGAGTTCAGTCCCAGGCTTGGAGGGTGGTTAAGATATAGGTACATGTAAGACCTGTAGGTTTAGTGTTCTTTGTGATTGTGAGTGTTACGCAGGCTTATGATGCAAAAGGTTTTACAATTACAAATCACACACTTTACTGGGGCTGAGAGGTCCAAAGCCCATTTATAACTTCACGTAAAATCAATCCAAAAGGTAAGGCCTTAATGCAATTTTCAAATCTTAACAATCAGTCAAACATTAATATCCAACAATTATGTTTAGCAACTTATTAGTCAGACAATCTCAATGTTCTCAACAGTGGACTGTTCTATGTGAAGTCCAGTAAGGGGGGGGGGGGAGGGGTGTAGAGAGCAGAGAGACACTGGACAACGAGGTGGTCTGTACTCCTTCCCATGCTTCTGGTTTTTGCAGCTTAGAGAATCCAGATTAAATTGAATATTCTGTGCTGGGTGTCAGAGGTGCCTAGGGCTAGGTGTCACCAATCAGAATTTCTCAAAGTCCATTGTTGTAAACATTTCTCAAGTGTGCCAAAGAGTCTTTGGAATATCTATTCCCTAGTTAAGCCCGTTGCTGTCCTGAAGATACATTTCAGGGCTTCAGCAAATCAAATTTGTGGAGATTCATTTCAAGATTAACATATGGATTGACACGGTGACTGCTGCAATGGGTTTTTATATGTCAGGGAGTGCGAGGATGATGCAGGATAGAAGAGTGCTCAGATCTGTTGTTTGTAGGGTCGCTATGAGTCTTACTCAACTCAATGGCATTTAACAACGACAGACTTATTTTTAGCATTTTTCTGATAAACACGTTAATTTTCTGGGCCTGATATGGCATCTTTTGAGCAGCATAGAGAGAGGCCAGATTCTCTCCTTAGCTTTATCTCACCCAACATTCACTTGCTAACTTCTAGTTTTCTAAATCTTACCTTTGTGAACCTTATCCTTCTAAACGTCATACTATGTATTTTTTTTTAAATGATCCATTATTTTATTACACTCCTTGAGTAGTTTGTACTCAGCTTCTCTGATGGCTTAGCAGGAGGGGAGTTGCGCTGCCAGCCCAAAGGCATGCCGTTTGAATCCATGAGCTGCTCAGCAGAAGGAAGATGGGCAGTCTCTTGCTCTGTGATGTACAACCTCTGAAGCCTCACTGGAGGGTCAGCTGCAAGTTGATTCTGACTCGATGGCCCTCACCAACTCAGTTCAAGGTTGCCGGGTGTTTTGTTTTGTTTTGTTTTTACATATTAACATTATTCTCATAACAAAAACAATGATCATTTCCTATTTCTTACCATTGACACACACTTGCTTACTAATTTCTACCATTCTAACTTTAGCTTCACAAGCTTCTTTCTGTATTTAACACTGACACACATTTGCTTATTTAGCTATTTCTAACCTTCATTCTATATTTCTAACAATATGCTAGGCATTATGCCACTCTCACTTAACACATAACACAGCAGTCACAATCCCTTCTAGCCAAACATAACACAACAAACTTCTGTTTCTCTCTTAACATTTAGTAGAGTAACTTATGCTCTTAGTTTTACAGGCTCCATTTTATATTTCTAACAGTATGCTCTTAACCTACATTTTTCTCCATCAAGAGAAAATTCAGGTACTTCTGGTTATTCTGGTCTCAAAGTAGTGGAGGCTGAAGTTCTCTTGGTCCATTAATTCCTAGGACTAATGATTTCCTTATGTCTTTTGATTATCTTCAGTCTTCTTTGCTCTTGATTGCTGGAGGCCAGTAGTTGCATCTTAGATGGCTATCTGTAAACTTTTAAGGCCCCAGTCCCAACTTATTAAAGTGTGATGCAGAACCTTATTTTTGTGGACTATTTGTTTTGGCAATAATCTTTACAGAAGATGTCTAGTTTTTTCTCCTGAAGAGGCTCTGGGTAGGCTTGTCCTGGCAACTTTTCACTGGACAGCTGATAGACTGTATACAACCCAAGGATCTTAATTTCAAGCCTAGTAATATCATATTGGTACTTGTATTATAAGAAAAGCTTTCCTTTTTTTCTGCAAAGGTAAAATGATATATAAGCTTCTGTTAAAAGCAAGTGCACTACAACATTCCAGAATAAGAGGTGCATAGCAAAGTGGACTGGGGCCGTGGAGAGGGAGGGAGGAAATTGTGCAACAATGAAAGAATCTTTTTAAAGAGAAAAGTGAACTGGGGAGGGGGTAGGGAGGAAAATGTACAACAATGAATGAATGAATGGAAATCCAAGTTTTCTATAAACTTTTGTTAAAATATTAAAAAAAATTTTAAAAATAAAGCAAGAGCACTTGCCAGTGGAGCATGTGATTTCATGGAGTCTTTGAAACCCTTAAAATTATATATAAAGCTACTCGGAATTTTTAAAATTATTAAGTAGAAATAGTGGTAAAAAGCCAATAGAGCCTAAAGTCTGTAGACTTTGTAACCAAAACACTCCAGCCAAGTTTGTTGAATTTTCTGTGTGTTGCTTCCTCCACTTTAAAATAACCAGTACCTAACTTTGGGCTTTTCTGAGAGGTGTAATGAATTGTTATGTGTAAAACATTAATAATATCTCTTATTCTAAAACTCTTTGCTGTCTAGTCAAGTCCCACCTCATTGGCACCCTGGAGGGCAGATTAGAACTGCCCCACATGGTTGCCAAGGCTGTAATCTTAGCAGAGTTTGAGTATATAATAAATATTATATGAACTATTGTGAATTACTTTCTAAAGAAAAAGCGAATGACACCCCTCACTCCCTTTCTGCTTTGGGTTAATTTTGATTCCGTTTTTTTACTTAAGTAATAACAGCTCTTAACACCTTTCTTGTCAGATGGTACCAAGTGCTTTGTGTAGGTAGTCCCTAAACCTCACAACAGTTCGATGATGTTCCTGTTATGCTGTCGAGTTGAGTACAACTAATAGCGACCTTTTGAACAACAGAGCTGAAGGCTATCCTATCTAGTGCAATTCTCTCAATCTCTAACACTCAAGCCCATTGCTATGGTCACTGTGTCAGTCCATCTGGTCGAGGGGCTTTCTCTTTGCCATCCCTCCACCTTTCCAAGCATTATATCCCTATCTAAGGAGCACTCTGGCTGCACCATCTCCAAGATGTACCTGTTTGTTATTTTAGCAGTTTGATAGTCACAGATATATTCTGTAGTGGTGTGTTTGAATATGAATGCCAAATTTAAATTGCAGTTTTGAGATGTTACTGCTAGTAACTGATTTCAAAAGATTGTACTAGATGTCAAATTATAGTAATATATTAATGAATACTTAATGACTAAATCAATAAATTAATTAATTCAGACTAAAATGATAAAAACACATAGAATAGATTTAATTTTTCCCTAGCTGTAAGAGAGATGCAAATTAAAACAACTATGAGATATCATCTCACCCCAGTCAGACAGAACAGCAAGCAACAAATGCTGGCGAGGTTGTGGAGAAACTGGATCCCTTATTCACTGTTGGTGGGAGTGTAAAATGGTGCAACCCCTGTGGAAAGCAGTATGGCGCTTTCTCAAAAAGTTGCAAATAGAGATACCATTTGACTGCGCAATTCCACTACTGGGAATATACCCTGAAGAGACCATAGTTGACATCCAAGCAGATATATGCACACCCATGTTTATTGCAGCTTTGTTCACAATAGCAAGGGGTTGGAAACAACCTAAGTGCCCATCAACAAACGAATGGATAGAGAAGCTGTGGTATGTTCACACAATGGAATACTATGCTACATTGAAAAGCAAGGAACTCATGCAATATTATTCAAAATGGGTGACCCTGGAGGACATTATGCTAAGTGAAGTATCTCAGTCACAAAAAGACAAATACTGCTTGGTGCCACTGTTGTAAAACAGGACTGACATCGGGGTTGGGGGGGAGACAGAGAAAGTTGGGTTCAATAATGTATACTGCATTGAAATAGATGAGGGAGAAAACTGTTTAAAAGGGATATGTGATTAGGTATTATTGTCATGACAGGAGTCCAGAGCCAAGACAATGAGATAATTTTTATTTTTATTCCATTGTGTGACTTTATCATAGTTTTTCTATCCATTCATTAGTTTTTGGGCATTTGGTTTGCTTCCATCTCTTTGCTATTGTGAATAAGGCTGCAAGAAACATGGATATACATATATCGGTTTGAGTCATAACTCTGGTTTCTATAGGGCATATTCTTAGTAGTGGACTTGCTGGATCAAATAGTATGTCTATTTCCAACTTCTTGAAGAAGCATCAGACAGCTTTCCATAGTAGCTATACCATTTTACACTTCCACTAGTGGTGAATAAGAGTTCCAGTTTCTCCACAGCCTTGCCATCATTTCTTTTTTGATCTAGACATCTCTTTTTATTTTTATTATTGAAATTTAAATGAAAGACTGTAGAGAACTTGGATTTCAATTAATTCATTGTTGCACATTTTTTCATTGTTATATAGTCTCCCCCCGCCCAGTCCACTTTACTACGCAGCTCTTATTCTGGACTCTTGCCATGCAAATAATACCTAATCATGTATCCCTTTTAAACAGTTCTCTCCCTCATCCGTTTCAATGCAGTGTACATTATTTATCCCCTCTTTTATTAATTTCTCCCCAAACCCAATGTCAGCCCTGCTTTATAACAATGGCATTATGGCAGTATTTGTCCTTTGGTGATTGAGATATTTCACTTAACATAGTGTCCTCCAGGGTTACCCATTTTGTATAATATTTCATGAGTTCCTTGTTTTTCAATGGCACTTGACATTTCTTAAGCTGAGGAAACCGAAGAATAAATTCAAGCGTCAAGTTGCAATACTTAAGAATGCTATGGGCAGAATATTGAATGACCAAGGAAGCTTCAAAAGAACATGGAAGGAGTACAGAATTGTCGTACCAAAAGAATTGGCAAGCACAGATGAATTTAATTAAATAATATATGACCAAGAGGAATGGTGATAAAAGAGGGAGGTCAAGCTGTTCTGAAGGAATTGGCAAAAAGCAAGACCCCAGGAATTAATGACATACCTATTGACATTTCAGCAAACAGATGCAGCCCTGGCTGTGCTTACCAGGCTTTGACAAGAAATTTGGAAGACAGTTACCTGGCCAACTGATTGGAAAAAATCCATATTTATAACCATTCCAATAAAAGGTGATCTGACAAAGTGTGGAAATTATTGAATGATAACACACAAGCAAAATCCTGCTGAAGATCATCCAAAAGCAATTTGGAACAGTGCCTTGACAGAGAAATACAAGCTGAGTTTAAAAGAGGCTGTGGCATTACGGATATCATTGCAAATGTCAGATGGATCTTGGCTGAAAGCAGAGAGTACCAGAGAATGTCTATTGGTGTCATACTGATTATGCAAAGGCATTTGACTGTGGATCACAACAAATTGTGGCTAAGCTTGAGAAGATTGGGAATCCCAGAAAACCCGATTTTGCTCATGTGAAACCTATACTTAGACCACGAGGCAGTCCTCAAAACAGAGCAAGAAAACACACCATGGTTCAAAATCGGGAAAGGAGTGCATTATGGATGCATCCTGTCTCCATACCTTTTCAAAATATATGTAGAACAGATTTTTTAGATTTGTTAGAGCAACAAACACCATATATTTGTTGAGTCCTACAAAGTACTGAGGAGCAATGATGTCACTTTAAAGACTAAAGTGCACCTGATTGAGAACTAGACAATGAGCAAAGATGAAAGAATCATCATGCCTTTGAGTTTTGGAGAGGAGTACTGAATATTCCCTGGTGCAGTGCAGTTGTGCTGCTAGGAAGGGCTTTTTGTTGGAAAAAGACATTCTGCTGGGAAATGTGGAAAGTCAGCAAAAGAGAGAAAGACCTTCAATATGATGGATTTACCCAGTAACTGTAACAGTGGGCTCAAGTATTTGAGAGATGATAAAGATGGCACAAGTTTAGATTCATTGTTCGTAGAATTGCTGTGAGTCATAGGCAACTTGACAGGACCTCACAACAACATTGCTGCTGGGCTGATACTGACAAATAGTGACTCTTCATTGGGTTTCTAAAACTATGGGTGGGCTAGTGGTAAGAAACTGCACTGCCGACTCAACAGCACACGGTTCAAATCCACCATCTTCTCTGCAGGAGATAGATGGGCAGTCTCCCGTGTGATTTACTGCCTCTGAAAACCATCTTGAGAGTTAGCTATAAGTCTGTTCTGACTTGATGGTACACAGCAACAGCAGCATCAAAACTGTGGGAGAAGACTGCTTATCTTTCCCCCTTGCAGTGCCTGGTAAGTATTTAGTTGAAGAAGTAAAATATCTGTCTTCTTAACTGGTAACCTGGTTTCCATGTTTTCAGAATTGGTATGTTGCCATAGGCAAGTTCAGAAAAGAACACATAAATAAAATTTGATCTGTGTATACCACTAACTAGCTTGATGACCTCAAAAACACCGCAGGGCTTCAGCTTCTTTAACTGAACTTTCGTGTCCCCATGTATATCATACGGACTGGAGTTGATACTGTAGTTCTCTTCTTGCTCTGAGCGTTACTTTTAAGGAATTCCTTTCATATGGTAATTTTTAAATCAGAAACTTCATATAGTTCCTTCATATGGGACCTTTTTTGGTAATAGAAATGTAAAATAATTACTGTATGTTTATCTTTTAGGAAATAAGATGGATCTTGTACTCAACATTGCTGATTATTATTTTTTCACACCATATGCTTATCCAGTGTCATGGCCAGAGGATAACATCTTCCGACAGACTATTAGTCTCTTAATTTTAACAAATATTGGTGCTTTTATCCTTTATTTTCTCTTTGCTTCAATAAGCTATTATTTTATTTTTGATCATTCTTTGATGAAACACCCACAATTTTTAAAGGTAAGTGATTTTCTTACCTACTTTATAGAATTTGTTAAGAGTGGAATAATGATGGGATGTATTGTGAAGTTTTCAGATTAAACTGATTATATTTAGCCTAAAATGAAGTGTATGAAATCAACTCCAATTAATTAGACACTTTCAGTAAACTGTTCTCCTGTCCTTCCTTTTAAACAAATAAATGGATGCAACATTTTAAAAAATAAAAACCAAATAATAGATCTGGTATCTTCGTAAACACTGTGACTTTACTAATTGTGATAAATATACTTCTTTGAATGTAAGTCTTTACAAAATTAAATATTTTTACCATGTTTTTATTTGACTAGATAAGATAGTGAGGCTAAAAATTTTTAAATTTTTTTTCTATTTGACTTACTTGTATTTGTCAGTTTCTAAAAGGACCCCCACTTCCCCCCCAAAAAAAATGAGGTAAGGGTAAGGATAGAAATTAATTGTGAAAGAAATTATTATTCTGAAATGGAAATTAGAATAAAGATTTTGTGGAAAGGAGAATTTCAAATTTAAAATATTTGTTGCATTTACTTCCTGTTAAAGGATGTCTTTCTTGCACGTATATTCCCACATACGAAAATTTTACTCGAAACCATTTGAAAGTCAGACTCACTACCGTCAAATTGATGAGCACTCTGAAATAAAAAGATTTCAAAATCCAGCCCTGAATATGTTCATGCTGATTTTGTTTGATATATATTTATGTTAAATCAATCATTCTGATTTTAAGTATTGCAATTTTGATTTTCAGAATCAAGTCTATCGAGAAATTAAGTTTACTGTCCAGTCTTTGCCGTGGATAAGTATTCCCACTGTTTTCTTGTTCTTAGTAGAAGTGCGAGGTTATAGCAAATTATATGATGAAGTAGGAGAGTTTCCATATGGTAAGTAGATTATTGAAGAGAAAGATGATTTGAGCACAAGTTAATTTCTTTAAAGAACAAAATCTCCCTCTTTTTTTTTCTTTCAGTTAAAATAATAAGTTGTTTAATTATTTTAATAATTTGTCCTGTTGGCATGGATTCATCACATATTTGCTTTTCTTTAGTATAATTTTAAAAGTCTGTTGCCTGAGGGAAGGTGGAATGATTAAAGAGAGCCACTGCCATTTGGTTGATTCTGAGTCTTATTGATTTTTCAGTACAGAGTATAACTGTCACGTAGAGTTTCTGAGGCTATAAATCTTTATACAGAAGCAGACAGCCGCATCTTTCTCTTGTGGAACAGCTGATGGGTTGAACTGATGTCCTGATCTTGGTGTTAGCCTCACACAGTGCTTAACCTACTATGCCAACAGCCCTCATTTGATTAAAGATAGACCCTTGCATTTGTTTTCTTAGTAAGAAATGAAACTTATTTTTTAAAAAAAGAATAAATGACAGTTGCTGAAAATAAGAAAATAGCTATTTTAGAAATTTCTTTTTCTGCCACCTCGAAAGAGTATATCTTTTGTCATGTATCTTCCAGTTTGTTTTTTTTCTGTGCCGCTACTGCTACTACACATTGCTGTCTAGTCAGAACCAACTTTTAGCTGACTCTTAAGTAGGTTTTCAGAGGCTATAAGTCACGTGGGGGAGAGTGCCCATCTTTTAGAGCAGCTGGTAGATTCGAACCACTTATGTTTGGAGTGGCAGATCACTAAGCCATTAAAAATGAAACTGGTTTGGAACCCCCCTTGTTTTTTTTCCTCTCAGAAATATGTGGCTATATTTTCTTGTCATTAGATATTGGCTTAGTTTATTAGCTAACAGTATTTCAGTGGACAACTATACATAACTCATGTAAGTCATTCTTAATTGTTGTACTGCCAAGTTGTTGCTTTGTCTCTCATACTGACACACACACACTCTCACAGTCCTGTGGTGACTAAATTTTTGGGAAATTCTGAAATTATTTATTCAGGATTCATTTCTGAAAATTGTGTTGTTCGATGCTATTGAGTCGGTTCCAACTCATCCAACTCGCAGTACAACAGAACAAAATACTGTCTGACCTGCACCATCCTCCCAGTCACTATTCTCGTTGGCCCATTGTTGTAGCCACTGGGTCAACTGCCATCAAGTTGGTTTTGACTCCTAGAGACACTGTCAGATAAAGTAGAGCTGCCTATTTGGTCCAAGGTTATAAATCTTTACAGAAGCAGAAGACCTTATCTTTCTACCTCAGAGCAGCTGATGGATTTGAACTGCCAGTCTTTTGCTTAGCAAGCTAAGGCCTTAACTACAATGCCACCAGAGCTGATACTAAAAGCTTTTTAAAACAATGATAAAATATATTGTTTATTATATGCAAGCTATAGTTCTAAGCTCCTTACATCTGTCATTCAGTTTTCCTCACATTATAGTTCTGGGAGGTAGGTTCAGATGTGCTCATTTAGGTGAGATCTAGCACTTTCAGCATGGTATAGTTGACTGTAGACTGTTACACTCATTTCATTGACAGTGTGAAGTATACAGAGAAATGATTTTCACAAGTTAGGTACTCAGTGAATAAATCTGAAATTTTAACCCAGATTTGCTAGCACTGGCTCTCTTTCTCTCTGACCAAAAAAAATAAATAAATTATACAATGGAATATTATGCAGCACTGAAAAATATTGAACTCATAAAACATTGCACAACATAGGTTAACCTGAAGACATTATGCTGAGTGAAATATCTCCATCACAAAAGGACAAATACTACATAATACTGCTGTTATAAAATAGGACTAACATGGGAAGGGGAGCATAGGAAAAGAGTGGATAGATAATGAAGACTGCATTGGAACCAATGAGAGAAAGAACTGTCTGAAAGGATATATGATTAGGCATTTTATATGTGACAACAATCTGGAACAAGAGGTGCACTGCAGAGTGGACTGGGGAAGAGAAAGGGAGGAAAGTATGCAACAATGAATGAGTGAAAACCCAAGCTTTCTGTAAACTTTTATTAAAATCACAATTTAAGTAGTTACTTAGACTAGAAAACAAAAATTATACATTAAAGTGGTGAGTTGGCCGGGCCTTGAAAAATGGACAGGATTATAAGTAAAAATAAAGGCCTGGAGGGTAAGACTTTAAAGCTAGGTTAAGAGGAAGATGTTGCACAAACCATCCTTATTAGTAAAGCAGAAGTACAGGAATAAGTACTGGGTAAGGTTCAGGAAATCAGAAATGGTTGGATTATAGAATCAATAACTGTGCTTAATGAGGTAGTTCGTAGAAAGAACCGGTTTTGGAATCATTTGACAGAATATTATTGAATAGCATTTTTCTAACATTTATGAAGTGAAGATGCCTCTGTAGTGTCCTTTCCTGTCATGGGTAGGTGGGGTGTTGAATCCATTTCCGCCCCGTGGCTGCCATGTATAAGACAGAACAGGACACTGCCCAGTCCTTGCCATCTGCACAGTTGTTGCTGTGTTCGAGCACAGGGTTGCAGCCACTGTCAGTCTGCCTTGTTAAGCTCTCCCTCTCTCTCACTCACCCTCTGTTTTACCAAAAGTGTCCAAAGGCTGTGAAATAGCATCTTGTCCTCTTCGCTCCTATTCAGCCTGTGTCAGAATAGAACTGCTCTGTAGGACTTTCGATCTTAGTTTGTTGTAGCAGCCAAGTATGTAATCTTTTGTACCACCCAGAACTCCCTCATGTAAATGTTGATAGTTTGATGAAGTTTACTCCTTTAGGTGAGACATTTCATAAGACATTTTGGATGTAATTGGTAGAGATTAATTTATGATGTAATAAGTTAAATCAGTTGCTTTTGTAGCCTTTGCCTCCAGATCATGTTTTGAGCTTACATAAGTGTGAAAGGTGAACTCTGATCTTGAAAACCACCCTTAGTTATAATGTTCTCTGTTGTTTCTTCTAGGTTGGATTCAACTTGTTGTTAGCATAATATCCTTCCTCTTTTTCACTGATATGTTGATCTATTGGATTCACAGAGGCCTTCACCATCGGCTTGTTTATAAGGTAAAATCATTTATAGAGGAAATAGGGAAAAATTATGTATACCACTGTATGAATCTAACTTCTATTCTCTAAGAATTTTCTCCATGTTAAATAATAAGTAGTGATGGTCATGACAGGTGCCAGGCATATTTTGTTCATACTTTTTGGGGATCTGAAAAGATAATGTTAAAATTTTACTATATTAGAGCAGAGAAGGCCATGGGCATTTTATAAAATGGATGGAAATTTTCAGTTAGGTCATTTCTGTAACATGAGTTTGAAAAGGTAAATTGAATGTTGTGCTGGATAATATTTGTGGTGATAATGATGTCCTTTTCTTCTCTAGAATATACACAAACCTCACCATATTTGGAAGATCACTACTCCATTTGCAAGTCATGCTTTTCACCCTGTGGATGGTTTCCTTCAGGGTCTGCCTTACCATATATACCCTTTTCTTTTTCCCTTACACAAGGTGGTTTATTTAACTTTGTATGTCATGGTCAACATCTGGACAATTTCCATTCATGATGGTGATTTTCGTGTCCCCAAAATCTTCAGACCATTTATCAATGGTGCAGCTCATCATACAGACCACCACCTATTCTTTGACTATAACTATGGACAGTATTTTACCTTGTGGGATAGAATTGGAGGCTCGTTCAAAAATCCTTCTTCTTTTGAAGGGAAGGGGCCACTTACATATGTGAAGAAAATGACAGAAGAAGAATGCAACTGCCATGCAGGAAATGATTGTAAAAATGAAAAATTATTCAATGAAGCATGTACAAAGAATGAGTAGATTATTGTGTAATTATTAATTATTTTTAATAAGTAAAAATAATCTGCATACAACAGAGTCGTAGCGGGTAAATGATACCTTTTGAAAATCAGCGTTGTAGGTCCTGCTGAGCAGTGATTATAATGGTAGATCAAAGGAAGATGCTGTGAGCTCCAGAATTTTGATTTTAAGATTAAAATTCCAGGTGTTGGTGTAAGGGACAACTTGGGTCTTTTCAGCCAACAGAGTCATAGTTTATTTTTACCTGCAATGTCAGTTTTTAAAAGGATAAGAAATAAATTATTGAAGAGACTAGGCAATGTTCTTTGACCTCTTGTCCTCTCATATGCATTGAGGAACATCTCTTGTGCTTAATAATACCAAGACTAAGAACCATAACAGAAAAAAATACTAATATAAAAGTGATTACTGTTTTTGGAATGGTTAAGTCTTGGGTTTTGGGATAAAGATGACTACTTGTACTTTATTCATGTGAAAACATCAAAATGTGAGGGGAAAAAAATCCTGATTTATTTTATTTTAATGAACATTTACAGAGAAAAAAAAAACATATTCGCAGTTATATAAATGACCTGATTAATAGCAGGCATAATAAGAGTTTTCACCTTCCTATTTACAGGAAGTCCATTCTCTGGGAACCTTGTCAAATATTTACACTTTACTGATGAATAAATAAAATGGAATTTTTAAGAATATCATTATTTCAGCCAGATCTGGTATTATTTAACTGAAAATTTTGTTGGTCATTGTTTAAAGCCATTTTTTTAAATAGATATGAAGTCGATGAATCGGAATATATTTAGAAAGGGAAACTTGGTACCCGAATAATATATTTGATCCTGCTCAGTTTTTAATTAAATGCACTGCACTTTTGATATCTTTCAGAGTTACAAATGAATACTTTTCTATTAAATAATTGCCAGAGATTTAAGCCAATCACTGACAGTTAGTTTGGAAGTCTTATTTTCTAGCTTCTTCCCTCTTTGTTCTTGTTTTCTTTTGCAAAAGGAGTTAATAAATACTTCATAAATAAGTGTGCATTGTAACAGATATTACAAAGATGTCCTATAAATTATATAAAAATAATAAAAATTGATAATGATTATTATTAAACTGTTTCCATTAAATATTGTAACAGGATAAAATAGTCTTTATACAAATGTTATGTCTGTCTGAAATCAGAAGTAATGTGGTCTTTGAGTTCTGCATTAGAATGACCCCGGATAATCAGTGTCAAAGGAAAAGAGAGGGAAGGAGGACTTAACATTCGTTCTGTACTTCACATGTTTATTAGAAATGAGTGTTTTTGTCTTTAGTTGAATTGTTTGATGTCCAAATTATTTTTACTTGCAGCAAATAAAAAGAGACAGAGACTTGTACCATTTACAAATCCTGTTTTGGAAAGGCAAGTTTTGCAGGAGCATTTCTAGATTAAGTGTGTGACAAAGGGCTCATGTTTAACATTTTTTGAGGAGAAGAGGCAGGGTTTTCCAGGAAAAGGAATATTGTACATATCAGGATGCTCAGGCAACTGATGCTCAAGCTGGAGTGCGTCTGGTTACATTCCCATCATAGCTTCTGCCAGTGAAGCTTGTGTTGTAGCTTTCTTTACTGATCTGGGTTCTATCCTTTTCTGGTTGAGAAGCTCACTACTCCCTCTTTTGGAAGGTCATAGAAAAACCTCAAAATTCATTGCAAAATTCTGGTCAGAACCAACTCATTGCTGACCCTCCAGCAGAGGCTGTAAATTGCATAGGAGAAGATTGCTCATCTTTCTCCAAAGGAGATGCTGGTGGATTTGAATTGTCACAGAAGCACAGTCTTTGGGTTAGCAGCATAGTTTTGTAGGGACTACGCCACCAGAACTACGTTATCAGTCACTCATTTTGCTTCTGTGTGGCTCTTGAAAGCACTTGCCAGTCACTAAAAACTAGAATTGTAAAAAAAAAAACAAACGAACAAACAAACAAAAAACACAAAAACTAGAATTGTTGGTGAAGTTTTATCAGGAAAAAAAAGCTGGAGCTGTTTGTATTAGCTGAATTCTGTTGCTGTTTATGTAGGATGGGCTTGGGCCTTGTTATAAACAATTTGTTTGGACTACAATTACAATGATCATGTCTTCATATTTCTGTATCAGACCGTCAGTCTACTAATGGATATTTTGCAGCTGATAGTTACAGCTGAAAGCTTCTCACTATCTCTTTCCTCCCAACAAGTTTCCAAGTAATTTAAGAAAAGAAAGAAATTAAGGAGAAGGAAACTTTGTTTCCTAATAATGGTTTTATATTGAATCAGCCTCAGCCTGTTGGCACACAACATTTATTGAGCTTTTCTTATTGGTCAAGCACTGTTACACCACCTTAGTACACCTCAGAGAAGTGAAGTAACTTTCCCATGGTGCAGTGAGTGGTTAAGCTTTAGGTTAGTCAGAAGGTTCCAGTTTTGAAACCACCAGCTGCTTTGTGGTAGGAAGCTTCTCTAATAGCTTCTCGAATGATTACAGCCTTGCAAACACTATGGGGCAGTGTTCCTTGATCCTGTAGGGTTGCCATGTGTTGAAATCAACTCAACAGGGGGTTTGTTGGTTTTGTTTTTTAAAAAGGCCTCAGTAGAGGTTTCTGCTCAGTGAGTATCTATCTACAGCCCTTCGGAAACTCAAGCTTTTGTTTTCTCTGCCTTTCTCTCAACCCTCAAATCCTCTGAGTTGATGTAGTAGAGAAAGTTAAGAGGGCAGAGTTTGTACACAGGGAATTTCTTACATATCAGGTCTAGGAGTAGTTCAGATCCCTTCTCTCCACAAATCTTAGTCATATGGCCTTCTTACTGAGAGATCGTAAGAAGTAGAACTGACTGTGTGTCTTGCAGAAAAGAAACAAATATCTTGAAGAGCCAGCCAATCAGCCATAGCCTTGCGTTTATTCTCTTCTATTTTAGGATCTCAAAGATGCAAAGGTGATTGAGCATAGAAGCATTTCAGTTTCCTGGTGAACAGACTGTCTTAGTGCAATTTCCTGTCTCCAATTGTGTTATTCTGTAGATTCGTATACGTGTATTGTTTATAGTGTAAAAAAGGACATATTTTATGGGTTGAGAGAGGCTACTACTTGTAGATGTTAAAAAATCATCTTCCTTCTCACCTTCTCAAGTGCTGCTCTTGCTGACTAGTATAGTTCAGACTTTTTTGGGTTTTTTTACATACCACTGCCATGTTCTATTTGCTATTAGAAGAATTCAGAGGTCCCCTGCGACAGAAGTAGTAAATGAAAAATACTTTTAATGTTGATTTTTTTAAGGCCTTTTCTAGTGTAGAACAAGAAGAAATAGTTGAGGGTACACGTCACATTTTGGGTGGGAGGGTGAAGTGGCTGGAGATGGTGAGAGAATACATTGCAAAAATGTAAAGACCTTTATTAAGTCCTCATCTGCTTCTCTGTCTGCATGCTGTGAATTTCCAGCCTCTCATTCCCAGTAGCATTGAGTCCTCCTTCCTTCCATCCTTGGGAAGACGGAGACAAACGTGGAAGATAAATTATGAGTTCTATTTTTATATATAACATTTACAATGCCTGAAGAAGGTCATAACGAGGGGGAAATCAGAACAAAGAAAGTTGGAATTAATCCAAATACAAGCGATGCTTAAAGCCACATCATTGCCAAGGCCAGCATGAAAAAGGGTTTCTAAGGAAATAGGCAGCTTTAGGGGAAAGAGCTTCCTTTACAGTCTTCCCAGCTTCTTCAAACTTATAAACACCGACTGGCCCACTTCCATTGACATTTTCTGCTTCCTGTCTCTATTTTAGTTATGTGTGTGTTTTATTTGTTCTATACCCTCAAGACCCTGAAAGCAAAGACTCTGAATCATAATTGTGTTAAACCATGCAGAAAGATTACTGAAGGATCCCAAGCATCAACAAATACTAACTGAATGTTCTTCTCTTCATTGACTTCATAATGAATCCCACTAGGTGCTACATACTGCCCTAGGTATATATATGTAATATGTAGGCTCATCCTGTTTTCTGTGAGATTCCAGTTCTTATTTATTCATTAGTGAGACATTTGTTGAATTCCTTGTTAGAGGCAAAGTAGGTGATAAAGTGGAATCAAAGAAGGTCCCTGTATTAAGGATAAGATTCTATTCCTTTTTTTCTCTCCTCATCCCAAGTCACTGGACTGGATAAATCTGTATACATACCACTTAACACTGCATGCAAAGGAAGACCCTCAAAATGGATTTGATTGATTGAACCATAAAAGGGCAAATTCAGTAGGATAGTTCTCCATCTCAGAGGAACTGTGGCAGGACTTTAAATAGATGATTTTGAACCCTGCCTGTTACTGGCTGACTGCATGACCCTTAGTTTCTCCTTCTATAAATTGATGAAAATAGCACCTACCTCAGGATTAAGTGTTGTTTGCTCTCATGTAGGCTCTGATTCATGGGAAGTTGACGTGTAGCAGAATGAATCATGCCACTGCCCTGCATCATCTATAAATAAGGGCACAATAATATCAGCTGGGGCTTCCATGGAAATTATGCTGGTGCCTCTTCATCTTGGGTTCTCCGTGGTTATTGTCATCACACCTAGCATAGTCCTTGAGCCGAGATCAAATGAGAGAGAAGCAGCAGCCTAGAAATTTAGTTCCATCTTGGACTTAGAGAGTATAAGACATGAAGTTAACTAGAGGGTGGTGGTTATATGCCATCGCCTATGACTCATAGCAACACTATGTACAACAGCTCTGAAGCCTGCCCTGTCCTGAGCCAGTCTCATGACTCTGACAATTACTCTCATTGCCCTAGTAGTTACTGAATCAATCCATCTTATCCAGGGTCTTCCTCCCTTGAACTGTCCCTAGGGGTACAGAATAAAATAATACAAGAACAGTTAAAGTTAATACATTTATAAATGCCTTTATAGAGGTTATACGATAGAATTTTTTTTGTTATTTTCTTAAATACATTACTATTATAAACCATAAAACCAATCTATGATTTTGAGATGAAATAGAAGAAACTGAATTTCTCTTGAAAGTAGAGTAATTTAAATTTGTTGAGAAAGAAATAATGTGCCAATCTCTGTATCCACACTATTTACTGTCAGAGATTTTGGTATAGAAAAAAAAATCTTATAAATATTTCTTTTGGTCAATATTTGCTTTAAGTTCAAAGCATAGTGTTTCTTAAATCTTTAAGCTCAACTTTTACTAACAGTTTAGCTTACAAATGACAGATCAGATTCTTCTAAACATTTCACACCTTTTATTTATTTTGTCATTTATTAAATATTTTTACAGATATTTCATGTATTTGATTATTTAAGAAGGCAGACGTGTGTGCAGCATATTTTTGAGCACCTTCACTACTCATGATTTGTATAAATGAAACTTAAGCATGCACAAAATAATATAAAAACATAGCCATTTAAAAGTATGCATACTCTTTCACCAAGGACCCGCCAACGTGGGCCGCGTTCACACCAAAACCGTGAAGAAGGCGGCCCGGGTCATCATTGAGAAATACTGCACGCACCTGGGTAATGACTTCCACACGAACAAGCGCGTGTGCGAGGAGATCGCCATTATTCCCAGCAAGAAACTCCGGAACAAGATAGCAGGCTATGTCACACATCTGGTGAAGCAGATTCAGAGAGAGCCTGTGAGAGGCATCTCCATTAAGCTGCAGGAGTAGGAGAGAGAAAGGAGAGGTAATTATGTACCAGAGGTTTCAGCCCTGGATCAGGAGATCATTGAAGTAGATCCTGATACTAAGGAAATGCTGAAACTCTTGGACTTTGGCAGTCTGTCCAACCTGCATTTCACTCAACCCACAGTTGGGATGAATTTCAAAACACCACGTGGAGCCATTTGAGTCTTTTTGCTGTGCTGTAATATTTTCAATAAATTTGGGCACACCAGCCTTGCCTTTGTAAAAAAAATAAATAAATAAAATTATGCATAATTTACCTTTTCTCATTTCTTTCATTTAATTTATGTATTGTTTTTATCTTGCAGTGTTACTCCCTAAAAAATTTACAGAAGTGAAAAAGTTGGTCCTCTTATATATGCTATCAAACAAAAGTTAAAAGAAACCTAGGACCTTAGTACCTGTTCCAGTATTAAAACAGTGACTTTTATCTTCCTCTTCATCAGGACACTTTCTTTCTAAACTAACTGTATGTAATTTAAAATTTGATGGTCCGTTTTAAATGATACAGTGTGCTTTGACAAATGTGGACACTCATGTAACCATCACCCTCAAACAAGAGAGGAACTTTCAGAGTTTTATCTCCCTTTCATCTCCAGCTGTACTTAATCACTAATCTACTTTCTGTCACTGGAAATAAATTTTGCCTGTCCTAGAATTTCATGTAAGTGGAATCATACAGTATGTGCTCTTGTGGTGGTGGTTTTTCTTTTTTAAGCTCAATAAGTATTGATATTCATTAATCTGTTTTTATATGTGTATGTATTTGTAGCTCATTTGTTTTATTACTGAATAATGTGCCCCATTATAGTATACCATCCTTGTATTTATTCATATATCTGTTCATGGATATTTGAGTTTTTGTTTGTGATTGTAAATAAAGATGCCGTACGCATTTGTTTATAAGTCTTTGGATCTGTGTTTTCATTTTTACCTGGCAAATACTGAACAAAATTGTTGCACTATGTTGTTGCTGTAATGTGCTGTTACCTTGCCTGCAACTCATAGTGACCCTATGTACAGTAGCTCTGAAGCCTGCCCTGTCCTGAGCCAGTCTCGATGACTCCATTACATTTAACCCCATTGCCTTAGTTAATATAACAATCCATCTCCTCTGGGGTCTTCCTCTCCTGCACTGTCCTTCCACCCTTCTGAGCATGATATCCTCAAAGGACTGGACCCTTCTGACTACATGCCCAAAATTTGTGAGATGGAACTTCAAAATCCTAGCCTTCAAGGAGAAAATTGATTTCACCCTCTCCAAGACCTGTTTCTTTTCTTGGCGGTCCATAATATATTCAAGAATCTTTTCCAGCACTACAACTCAAATGCGTCAATTCTTCTGTCATCCTTCGTCATTGTCCAGCTCTCTAATGCATAGCAAGTAATTGTGAAGACTATAGCCTGGATCAGGTGCACCTTGGTCTCTAGACTGACATCATTGCTCTTCCTTAGTCTTTCAATTTCCTGACTGCCAGTTCCTAGAGTATTGATTGTGAAGCCAAACAAAATGTAATTGTTAACAACCTCAATCTTTTCTCCATCTATTATGGTGCTGCCAATTGGCCCACTGATGAGAATCTGTTTCCTTGATGTTGAGCTTTAATCTATATTGAAGACTAGAGTCCTTGACCTCCAGCAAGTGAGCATTTCAGGTACTTCTCAGTTTCAGCAAGCAGGGTTGTATCATTTGCATGATGATGGTTGTTGATGAGTCTTCCTCCAATCCTGATGCCTCATTCCTCCATATAAAGCCCACCTTCCCGAATGATCTGTTCTGCACATAGATTGAAATGGTATGGAGATAAGATGCATCCCGGACTCACTCCTTTCCTGATTTTGAACCAGCGGTGTTCCCTTGCTCTGTTCTGAGAATTGCTTCCTGGTCCAACTGATAGGTTGTGCATAAGCACAATCAAGTGTTCTGAGATTCCCATTCTCCGCAAGGTTAGCCATAATTTATTGGGATCCACACAGTCAAATGCCTACAGTCAATGAAATACAGATAGAGATAGTTCTCTAGTACTCTGCTTTCAGCTAAGATCCATCTAACATTGACTATAATGTCCCTAGTGCCACAACCTTTCTAAACCCAGCCTGTACATCTAGCAGTTCTCTGCCGATGGATAATTTTCAGCAGAATCTTGTTTGCATGTGATATTAATAATATTGCTCGATAATTTCCACACTCTGTTGAGTCACTTTTTTTTTGGTGATAGGAATAAATACGGATCTCTTCCAGGAAGTTGTCCTCCAGAATTCTTGGCACAACTTGGTGAGCATATCCAGGGCAGCATCTGTGTTTTGAAATACACCTATTAGAATGCTGTCAACTCCTGGGACCTTGTTTTTTTGCCTTCAGAGCAGCTTGAATTTCCTCCTTCATCCCCGTTGGCTCTTCATCATATGTGGTTTCATTAAATTCTCTGTCAGCCAGTTATTTTTGGTATAGTGACTGTAGTCCTTCCACCTTCTTTTGATGATTTTTGGGTCACTCAACATTCTGCCCACAGCATTCTTAAGTATTGCAAATCGAGGTTGCATTTGTTCTTCCATTCCTTCAGGTTCAGAAATGCTGAGCGAGTTCATTCCTTTTTATTTTCCAACTCAGCTCTTTGGACATTTGATTATAATACTACGTGCATGGTCCCAACCAAATACTGTGTAGAAATCACAAGGACAATAGCTAGAAGGGCCATGTTAAGTGATTCATTCACTACACTAAACAACCTCTTTTCCCCTTTTACCTCTGGATGAAGATCTTAAAACTATGCCCAACTGTCTTATAAGGAGCTCTGGTGGTGTATGGTGTAGCATGGTGTCTTGTTAACTATGAGGTCAGTGGTTTGAATTCATCAGGCACTCCAATGGAGTAGTCTCCTCCCATTAAATTTTATGTGACCCAGATATTCAGCTGCTTGGAATATACACCCCCCAAAAAATTAGAACTGAGCCATAAATGGAGACTTGTTCACCAGTGTTGATAGCAGCATTATTCACCATTGCAAGAACATAGAAACAGCTCAAATGTCCAACCACAATTGAATGGACTGAGACATTATGGTACATTCACATGACAGAATACCATACAGTGCTCAGGAACAACAAATTTAAAAATTACTATATAACTTGGGAAAGGCTGGAGAACATTAATATTTTTATTTAATTTTATTAATTTTAATGAACATTTACAGAGATTTTGGGTTTCTATTCATTCACTGTTGCACTATTTTCTCTAGCCTCCCCCTCCCCCCAGTTCGTTCCTCTTTTCCCCCCCTTGAAAGTCTGTTTTAGTTGTCCAATTGCCACAGTGCTTGCCAAAGCCAGTTCTGATTAATCTCCTTTGTCAGTGTGTCCTTTGCCATTCCCTATCACTCCTCCCTGAGAGAGACTTCACC
>NW_006399921.1:3994722-3995436 GCF_000299155.1 Elephantulus edwardii | reverse complement strand
AATTTAAATTTATTATTAATTTCAGTAAAAATTTACAGAGGCTTTGGATTTCCATTCATTCATTTTTGCACATAATTCAGTCTCTTAAGGACAAATACTACATTAGACCAATATTATAAAAATAAAAGGATAATTAGTAAAACATGTATGGCAACCTAAGGAGTGGGAGCAGAGGAGTGAGGATGGACAGATGGGAAATCATAGCGATGCACAATTTGGTGGGTGAGATGTGGTGGCAAAGGAAATTAGAATGAACTGGTGGCTATCTGGAAAGGCAGGACAATGGTGGGCATAGTTCAGTGGTGATTATAAAGGGTGAACAGGGGGGAGGGGTGGGCAGGGAGAAAAATGCAACAATGAATGAATGAATGGAAATCCAAAATCTCTGTAAATGTTCATTAAAATTAATAAAATTTTTAAAAATATATAATGAATGGGAATGATTATATGAAACACAATGTGAATGAGGGATAGTGTGAAATGCAAATGTATGCACATTTTGTATGCTAAGTAATATAAAAATTGGGGGAGAAGATTTACAGCCTTGGAAACCTGCTGAAGGGTTGGCATGAGTTGGAATCAACTTGAAGGCAGTGGGTTTTAAGGGTTTTTGGTTGTCAATCCTATTGGTTTCTCTCTAGTTTAAAAGCCTCTATGACCAGCGCTGGCTGAAAATCGCCTGTGACTTCATTCATAGCCACTGGTGAGAGTCAG
>NW_006399921.1:3981540-3993762 GCF_000299155.1 Elephantulus edwardii | reverse complement strand
CCACCAACCAAACTGTGCAGCTCTGCGACTGCATCCTGGCCCATCCTCACCCTTCTGCCCCCAACCCTCACCTCCTTGTACCCCCAATATGTTTTTCCCAATAAAAAAATATTTTTTTAAAAAGCCTCTATTTTTAACTGAAAACTCAGGGAGTTTAGATGGCATTGTCAGTAGCAAGTTACACTGCTAACCCAACACCTGGCAGTTTGTGTCCACCAGCAGCTTCTCAAGAGAAAGGTGGGCCATTTCCTGTTGTTACTTACTGCCTCAGAAACCCAATAGAAAGTAGCGATGAGTTGTAAGTGACTCAATGGCAATATTATTAGGTGCTATCGAGTGAAGTATGACTAATAGTGACCCTGTGAACACTCTGTTCTTTGTTGTGCCATTATCACAATCTCTGACACATTCAAGCCTATTGCTGCAGTCACTGTGTAAATCTACTTGGTTGAGAGTTTTCCTCTCCTTTGCTGATCTTCCACCTTTCCAAGCATGATTTCCCTCTCCAAAGAATAGTCTTTCCTGGAAGCATGCCCAAAGTATGTGAGAAAAAGCTTCATGATCCTTACCTCTAAGGAGCACTCTGGCTGCACCTTCTCCAAGATCTAGTTGTTCTTTTGGCAGTTCATGGGATATTGATTACTCTTCTCCAACACCACAGTTCAAAGGCATCAATTCTTCTGTGATCCTTATTCATTGTCCAGCTCTCAGACACATAGCAAATGACTGAAAAGACCACAATCTGAATTAAGCATACCTTAGTCCTCAAACTAACATCAATGTTCCTCAATAGAAGAGAGAGGTCCTTGACTGCAGACTTTCCTGCCAATGTTGTTGTTGTTGATTGCTGTACAGTCGAGCATGACTCATAGTGACCCTATGAACAAAAGACCTGAAGCCTGTAACTATCGTTTTTTCTCAAAGTTCATAGAGTTCCCAGAGGTATGTCGTTTAGGAAGTGGATGTCACTCCTTCATCCAAACCTGTGTTAAACTGGGAGCCCCACCAAACACTGAACACTATGGGTAACTGTTATGGCATTTGACACTCCAGTGGCACAAGGTTCAGCATCACAGCAACCCCAGGTTACCTCAGTACAGCAAATTGACAGAAGAGTGCTGTACCACTTAGAAAAATGTCCCTCCAAAATATAGTAACAACCAACTTTTAAATACAAAGGCCCTCCATGAGGTCTTGTTAACTCGAAATAAGAGACTTAAATAAAAAAAGTTTTGAAAAAACCATAAAACAACCAATGCAATATGTTGTTATGTGTCATCAAGTTACCTTCAGCAACTAACTCATATACGGTTAGTGAATAGCATCTTAATTTTTTTAAGAAACTTTCATGAAGTTACAGAATGTTCTTTCTCTGGAAGACATTAGGTTAGAACATCATAAATTCAACTACTTATAGGGGAGAGAGATATAGTAAATTTCTCAATACCTTGTAGAGATTTGATACAATGTTTATTCAAACATTCAAAGATAAACCAACTCACAGTACCTAACCATTGGGTTTCTGAGGCTATACATTTTTGGGAGAAGGATTTTGCCATCTGTCTTGTGAAGATTAGCTGGTGAATTTGAACTACTGACCTTCCAGTTAACAACTGGAGGCACTTTGCTACCACAGCAACTTTCTGCTAAAGCAAATTTGATTTTTTTTTTTTAAATCTCTCTATAGGAACTATGCTAATGATATGCCTTAAAACTCCAGTTGTAAGCAATTTGGCAATTCTGAAGTTGTGAAAAATTATTTGACTTTAGTGTGAAATCAGTTATTGGATAATCATCTGCAATTACTACAAAAGTCTATTGTTTTGAGTACAGTCCTAATGTGAAATTAAGGAATTTGTCTATCAGAACTCTGAATTGGGAACTGACATGGATAATCACCTCTACTTTAGGAATGCCAAGTTTCTAGCTATTTGCATATTGTTTGTTTTGTACCATCATGTTGGACCGGACCATAGCTGACCCTCCAGCAGGTTTTCAGAGACACTTAATTGCGTGTGAGGAGATTGCCCATATTTCTCCCATGGAGCTGCACAGTGGCCTCGAACCCTGTGCCTTTGCAGCACAGCTTCTTCCCTCTAAACTACCAGAACTCAGTTAGCTACTCGCATAGTAATTAGAAATACAATATTTATGACTAGGGAGAAGTCTGCATTAAACACAGTTCTAAAATTTGATTGTCATCTAGAGTGAAGACATAGAGAAGTATGAAGTTTTTACTCTCCCTTTTTCTGAACAATTCAGTCCTAAGTGATGTGATCAAACAAGGGAAATGTCCAAGTCAGATGCAGCTTATTTGTTCTTTTTTGACAATCAATCCATGAGATACTCGATACTCTTCACAAACACCAAAATTCAAAGGCTTTGAATCGTCTGGTCTACTTTTAAATGCATAAGAAGCAATTGAAAACAGCATGGCTATTATCAGGGCTTGTTAGCTTTTTAAACTGACATCATTGCTCTGTAACACTTTAAAGAGGTCCTTGACAGCAGGTTTGTCCAATGCAATAAAAAGATTTTTATTTTTCAACCAATACTCCTATAGGTGTTGATTGTGGATCCAAGTAAAGTGAAACCAAGAACAACTTCAATCTTTATCTATTAGGATGTTGCCACTTGGTCCAAAGATGAGGATTTTTTTATTTCTTGTTGTGATGTAATCTATACTGAAGGGTATAATCATTTATCTTCTGCAGCAAATGTTTCAAGTATTCCTCCCTTTCTGCAAGAAATGTGTCATCCACATGAATTGGGCTGTTGATGAGTCTTCCTACAATCATGATGCCAACATTCTTCTTCATATAATCCACTTTAAATTATAAAATTAGCAAACAGATTAAATAATTCTAGAAAAAGGATACACTCCTTATCACACCTTTTCTGATTTTAAACTATGCAGTATTATTTTGTTCTGATACTATCGTTAATATAATTCTAATAATATTAATATCACATACAAAGAAAATCTTAACATTATTAAACATGCTGGACAGGGAACTGCCAGAAATTTAAATGGGATTCAGAAGAGGCTAAGGTACAAGATTATTGCTTGCTAATGTCACTTGAAGAATATCAGTAAGGTGTTTTTTTGACTCATGTACAGGCATTTGGCTGTGTGGATCGTAGCAAATTACAGTTAACATTGAGAAGAATGGGAATTCCAGAATACTAGCTAAGCCCATACACAGACCAAGAAGCAGTTGTCCAAATATATAAAGATATGCAGGCACTAAAGCATGGTGAATTTAGGAGAGTTTTATGCTTCCTGCACTTATATACATTACTTTTTGAAACAAAGATTTAAATATGTGTTTAATTGATCCTAACGCAATAATGAAGGTAATGAATGACATTGGAGTAGAGACTTAAGACAAAGAAGCCATGTGTTAGAAAAGAACACTGGGTGGGAAAATGGACATGTACCAAGGCCTTGTGGCTTTTGGAGCATCTGAGGAATTATCAGGAAGCTGATAGGGATCTGAACCTGAAAGCATTGGTAAATTCTGGAAATAGGAGTCTATAAGAGCAAAGGTGAGAAAGCCAGAGGAGAAAACTTGTGTTCAAGTTACCTAGGACATGGAGAAGTGATTATAAAATCTGCATGGGACAGGTAGGGTATAGTGTTGGAAGACAGCCTTGCAATGTCATGAGAATAGAAAGCTTCACATGCGGATTTTAGTGGAAACCAGAGTAATTAGATGTTGGCTTGAAGTATTGTGTAATCACAGACTGTTGGCTTAGTGCTGTCAGCTATGGGGAGTCTCTGATCTCCATTTGTTAAAAAAAGAGCCAAATTATTGGTCTCATAGAATGGTTTCATTTAGTAGATATTTCTTAATCTACCAGCATCTCTGAGGGAAAAAGATAGGAAACCTCCCGTGCAGTTTACAGCCTCAAACACTGCCGCTCCTCGCCTTCCCCAGCTTTGGGTTGGTTCCCACCCAGCAGCAGTGAGGTGAATCATGATAATCATGCAAAACAGAGATATGAAGGTTATAGTCACTTTGAAAGACCAAACTAAAAGTGGAAATATACTTTGGAGTAGTTGTTATGTACCATCAAATAGGAACCGACCCATAGGTGACCCTCCAGTGGGTTTTCAGAGGCCTGGGAGGAAATTGCTCATCTTTCTCCCGTGCAGTAGCTGGCGGACTCGAACCGCGTGACCTCAGAGATTGCACTACAGCTTCTTTCCACTAGGCCACCAGAGCTCCCTATACTTTGCGTTGTTGTTGTTGTTGTTGTTATGTGTTGTCGAGTCACTTGCGACTCATAGCGACCCTATGTATAAAAGCCCTAAACCCTGCTCGTATCCTGCGCCAACCTCACTGTCTCCGACACACCTACTCCCACCACCCCAATCACTGAATCGATGCATCTCATCGAGGGTCTTCCTCTCCTGCACCGTCCCTCCACTCTCCCAAACATGACGTCCCTCTCCAAGTACTGGTCCCTCCTTGCATCATGCCCAAAGTATATCAGACGAAGCTTCAGAATCCTTGACTCCAAGGAGCAGCCTGGCTTCACCCTCTCCAGGACAAACCTGTTTGTTCTAGCAGTCCATGGTATATTCAACACTCTTCTACAGTGCCAGAGCTCAAAGACATCAATTCTCTTTCTATTATTCCTAGTTACTGTCCAGCTCTCCATTGCATAGCATACAATTGCAAAGACTATAGCCAGGATCAGGCACACCTTAGTCTCCAGCCCGATGTCGTTACTCTTCAGCATTCTAGAGAGGTCCCTGACAGCTGGCTTTCCCAATGCAATTCGTCTCTTGATTTCCTGGCTGCTGATACCAAGAGTGTTTACTGTGGAGCCAAGAAAACGAAAATTGTTAACTATCTCAATCTCTTTACCATCCGTACTAATACCGCCAATTGGCCGAGTGGTGGGAATCTTTGTTTTCTTCTTCCCTGTTTTTGTTTTTCCTTTTTCTGGCTGAAGCTAAGCAGTTTCTAGGATCAGCCTGTAGGTGGAGCACTCATACTTCTCTCTGTATCGTAGTAGTAAAACTTGGAGCATCCGCGCTTCATGTCTAGACAAAGGACGTGCGTGGAATCAAAATGTTCACACTAGAGGCATCTGGAAAGGTCATCTACTCCCTCGTCTTCAGAAAATGCTGCTTGTAAGCCATCCTGGTGGTGATGCATCGTTCCCTTGCTATATTTCTTTTAGCTGAGCTTAAAGCTCCACTGTGCCATACCTGATAATTTTTCTTTTTTAGTCTCAACAACAGCCACAAAAACGTAAAAACCCAACCCAAAACCTAACAAAACAAAACAAAAGCTTTCCAAATAAGAACTAGTACGTGCATGTATACACGTATATTCCTTCCCTGCGGTACAAAATAGCACTCTGTGTTGGAGAATATTAAACTCATTATATTCTAAAACAACTCTCAAATTCATTACTGTTGAATCAGAACTGACTCATAGCTGACTCTCCAGTGGGTTTTCAGAGGCTATAAATTGCACAGCCAGAGACTGTACATCGTTCTTGCATGGAGCAGCTGGTAGATTTGAACTGCTTGCCTTTGGGTTGGCAGCGCATCTTCTTACCCACCAGGCCTCTAGTAGCCTATTGTCACTTCTAAATTCCCATAGAACATGTTTGTATTCGTATTGGGTTGAGATTTCTCAGTATTTAAGACTTTATGTAGTGGGGAAAATAGGGAAATGTCTTTATAAAATGACAACTAAAATTAAGGCAAGATTTAGTCTGCTAAAACACCTCCATAGACCCCAGGAAGACCCCATTTGCATTACTTATATCTCACCCAGAGGAGGTGTATAATAAAGTTTCTGTCAACTGTATGAAACTAGCATGTCCTGGAAGCTAGCGACTTCATATTTAATCTTGGTTTTCCATTAGAAATCAAGAATTTTCTATTTTAGAAAAATGCAAGCTTTGTGTTAATGAAACCACATGTATTTGTAGAGAAAAAAAATTTCTATTTAAAAGAAAGTGTCTTAATGAGCAGCTATTAATCTTCATACTGGAAACAAGTTGCAGAGTATATGTGTGAAGTATTCACGTGAGTGTAAAGGGGGGGAAAGCTGGAAGTTGAGCCAGATGTCGACTAACTTTTCAGTTAAACTCACAACTTGGTAGTTTGTCAGTGAACATCACAGTTGTCTTTGGGTATCACAGACTTCTCCACAATTAACCTAATTAATAAACCAGACTTCTCCACAGTTAACCTAATAGCCCAGTGGCAAGAAGCTGCACTGCAATCTGAAGGCACCCAGTTCAACGCCACCAGCTGCTCCGTGGTGATCAACTGCCTCGAAAAACCTGTTGCAGGGTCAGCTATGGGTCGGTTCTGACTGTATGGTACTCAACAACAATGACAATTTTTATGAATGAGCAGATTGGTTTAGAAGTAGCAGTTGAGTAGCAATGGAGGAACATACAAACACCATCTCTTTTAAGTGATTTGAAGATTCTCAAATATGAAATGATGAATTATGTTAATATCACTTGACATGTTCATGCAACAAATATTTTGATAGGAAGTATTTGGAAATGCCACAAGAACCATAAATCCACAGGGCCTAGCCTAGATTGCCTGGGGGAGGAAAACACCATGTATTGCTCACATGTTGATTCCAACTCCGGGTGATTTTTTTGGGCAGAGTAGAACTGCGCCATCAAGTTCTTAAGGCTCTAAATCTTAATAGGAATAGTCTCCTTCCTTAAAGAAAGCCAGTGGGTTCAAACTGCTGACCTTCTGGTTACTAACCCAATATTGAACCCACTATGCTACTAGGGCTTCTTGTGGCGAGTGAAGACTGTCCAAAGGATACAGAAGTGTAAAGGTGACAAGAGAGCAGGCCAGCAGAATGAGGAAGGGCTCAGAGTTGAAAGTATGGACCAAAAGAGAAACCAAAAGAGGCCATAGCACTTGGCTGCATGGTAGAATGCTAAGGGAAGACTGGAAAGAAAGTGAGTCTGGGGGCAAGATAAAGCCAGGTCCCGAGGGATTTGTAGCTCTGTAAAGAGGTTTGGTTTTATCCTAAGGGCAATAGAAAGGAAACACTGAGAAGTGTATGCAGGACGATGATAGGACCAGGTTTGTATATGAAAAATATATCTGTCGTGTGAGTTTATATTTCCCTATCAGAGAATATAGACTGAGACGTTAACTGCATAGAGATTTAGATGTTGAACTAAAGTCATGAGAGGAATGAGATGCCTGGAGAGTGTTGAAGAAGAGAAAGGCCAAGGATAGAATCCTAAGGAATCAAAGTCAAGCAGAAGAACCAGTAAACATGGTCCCTTAAGAATATATTCATAGAATCCATGAAGTTTGAAGAAATTGGACCAAATAAATCAATCATATGTTTTGATTCCTGTGGAGGCCACTTATAGCTACTCTGAGGGGTTAAGGTAGGAAAAGTGGTGTAAGTATATTCCTTTCTCCATCATTTATTAGAATCCAATATTCTTAGCTATGATTGATGAGTTAGATCTTACTTGGCCTCTCTCTCTCTTTTTTTTTTTTTTTTAGACGAGGAAGCAGTTTTCTCTCTGGAAAAGGACTTATAAAACATTAGGAGTAGGGGAGCTCTGGTGGCCTAGTGGCAAGAAGCTGCACTGCAATCCCAGAGACGCATGGTTCAAATCCACCAGATGCTCTGCCGAGGAAGGAGGGAATATCTCCTCCTGTACCAGTCAGATCTGATTTGACGGTATATACACACAAAAATAATAATAAAATAAAAATTAAAGAAAAATTAGGAGTTTCTCTCAACAGTAAAATCCAAAGTTTCTTTGTTATCATTCTACCTACCATGTTATCTACTTTCAATCCAAGTTCATTGAGAGAAAAATGAGATACATTTCCCCAAGATCTTACAGAGAATCTCCATACATTATTAATATATTGGTTCAACTCTAAGCTCTTTGAATACCTTCTCTATAAAATTTCCTTCCTGTTAGTGGTCGTCTCTAGCAAGGTTAGAAGTCCCTAGATGGGGCAGCCAGTTAATGTGCTTGACTGCTGACCAAAAGGAGACTCCAACCCTCCTGAGGTGCCTCAGGAGAAAGAACCGGTGGTCTTTGGGAAATGAGCCGGTGAGTACTCATGGAGAAGGGTTCTACTCTGCCATGTGCGAGATGACCATGAATCCACATTGACTTGAAGGCAACTTGTCAGGTTATACCAAGGCTGAGAGAACCTTGCTGACAGGTTGAAGTTCTCAGCCTATTCCAGACAAATGACGACAACTTCAGGTTTGGTGCAGATGTGAAAGCTAACTGCCAGAAATTCCCAACCATGGCAACGGGATAATTGTGGAATCACAGTTCCCCCGGAATCTTGTTGCACATGGACGTACCTTAAGTCACAGGTTAATTATGGCTGTGCTTCCTGAGAGATTCCCTCACTTTTCTTGTTAGTATTGCAGACCAAACCAAAAAGGCAGTGCAGACAAGTTTGCATGAACTGCAAGCCACACTCTTATTCTTCCTCCCTTCTTCCCTCCCTGTCTGATAAAGATCTAGCTAACTACATTTTTCTTCCTAAGTCTTTCCCATCAGCTCTGCTTGCTGGTGTTACCACGTTTTCCTTGTTCTTTGTGTGTTTAGTGACTGAGACATGCCAAGCTTGCTCTTGCTGGGTGCATTTTGGGGCTATTTTCCACATGCTTTGATAATGCATATATTCCACAGAAAGATGACCACCTGCATAGCCCTCTTTTGTCTTTGTGTCTTATGACATCCTTTCCTGGTTCTGTACAGTGCAGGTCCAGGCCTTGCTGTTTGCTCTTGGATCATTTACTTGTGAAAAGGGTTGCGTAGATGAGTTCTTCATGAGGAAAATGAGCAGTCTCCTCCCATGTGATGTATAGCCTCAGAAGCCTGCTGCAGGGTCAGCTATCCATGAATTGATTCACCTTAATAGCAATGCATTTTAATATGTGAATTATGGCTTGGACTAGACCTGCCTTTGGAGTGACCTCATTCCAAATGCTAGGTTTGGAGTCCTGGGAAAACTCAAAACTCAATTCAAGTCAACTTATTCCAGCCAAGTCAGAACTGATTAACTAGCTGATCCTCCAGCGGGTTTTCAGAGGCATGCAAAGCGATTGTCCATATTTCTCTTGCAAAGTAGCTAGTGAATTTGAAACTCTTGCCTTTGGGTTGATTGCATGACTCCTTACCCACAAAACCACAATAACTCGCTTAAACGAGAAAAACAACGCCAAATATTATTGTCGAATTACAGTTCCTAGCAGCCAGTGAGTTCTAAAGCCAGCTACTAACGAGGCTGAGATTTGTCCTTCCCCTTTCACATTTGTGTAAGAGAGATCACCATAATTTTTTGTTTCCATATTGTCTAAAATATTTGTCTTCATAGATATTGAGGAACCAAGATGAAAGGCCTTTTCATTTCTCTTTGGTGATAAGAGAAAAAGAACTTTGTGTCTATGTGCTCACCTAAAGATGAGGTTTATAAATTGTGTCTGCTTGAGGAATTCATTTTGATGATTTTATTTTGGGTCTTAAATAACCCATGGTCAAATACTATACATCTTTAGTAAAGTAAATTGCATAAACCTCTTACAGAGACCTGAAAAAAACAACTGAGAAAAAAGTAGTGGTCCAGGCCTTCATACTTTTTAAAAAATGTGTCATGGATTAAAATGAAACACTGAACTTTCATATGATCAATATGCTCTGAACTAGGTGGCTTGAAGGAAGTGAAGACGACTTGAAGCACTGCAGAAAATCAAAGTCTTCAATATGGGTTATATCTTGACAACAAAAATCCTCACTGTTGGCCCCAAAGGCAACATCATGATAGATGAAAAAAAGATTAAAGTGTCAACAAGTTCATTTTATTTGAATCTACGATCAACACCCATCATAGCAGTAGTCAAGAAATCAAAAGATGTGCTGTATTGGGGTAATCTGCTGTCAAGGACCCCTCTAAAGTTCTAAAGACCAAGGATGTCAGTTTAATGACTAAGCTAGGCCTGATTCTAGCCTTGGCATTTTCAGTTGCTTCCTATACATCTGAAAGTTGGACCCTGAATAAGGAAGACTGAAACTGAAGAATTGATGCTTTTGAATGGTGATATTGTGGAAGAGTGTTGAATATCCCATGGACTACCAAAAGAACAAACAAATCTGCCTTAGAGAAAATGCAACCAGAGGGCTCCTTGGAGGCAAGAAGGGTAAAATTTCATCTCACTTACTTTGGGCATAATTTCAAGAGGAACTAGTCCTCAGAGAGAGACATCATGCTGAGAAAGGTACAGAGTCGACAAAAGAGAGGAAGCCCCTCAATGAGATGGATTAATACAGTTACTACTATAGTGACCTTAAACATGGCAGAGATTGTGAAAATGGCACAGGATGGGGCAAGTCTGTTGTTCATAGAGTTAATAGATTTGCTATGAGTCATAGTTGACTTGATGACACCTAACAACAACAGATGACGGGAGCGCCTGGGTGGTACAAGTGGTTAGGTGCTATACACTTAATCAAAAGGTTGTCAGTTCAAACCTGCCCATAGGTGGCTCTGAAGTAAAGCTGATGCTCTGTTTCTGAAAGACCACCGTCTGGAAGACCCTTTGGAGCAGTTATACTCTGCACACTTGGGATTGTCATGAATTAGAATCAGCTTGAAGAGAACTAAAGGTAACTGAGAGCCACTGTACTAGACACTGGACATGGCCTGTGTCTAGGCTTAGAGTGCAGGAGGGCATTTCTGTTAACAAGAAAACACACACACTATCATTGTACCATGACATCAGCAGCACAGAACAATCTAGAACTGTGGCGGGAGATCTGCTCTAGACAGTGCAGCCAGAACAGAAAGGCCTCTTCGGGAATCTTACTGAAGAAGCTACCGAAGGGTTAAGAGAAGGTCCTGGGTGATAAATGCTAAGAGGCTCAGCTGCCGCCCCAAAAGTCAGAGATCAGAGCCTACCTAGAAGCACCTTGGAAGAAAGGCCTGGTGCTCTCCTTTTGAAAAACCAGCCACTGAGACCTTCTGGCTCACACTTCCACTTTGACGACAGAGGCTCCCCAGGAGTCAGAAACAGCTCAACTCGTTTAATATATAGTAACTCGTTTAAAGAAGTAGAAAAGGAAGAATAGTTGAGGAAAGGGCAAGGGAGAAATTACTCTGCTCACGAGAAATATGAGGTTAGAGAGCTGGACGTGGCTCGAGGTGTGGAATGAAGTGAGTGAAGGAGGCCAAGTGACAGGATTCTCAGCGTTTTCAAGAGTGGTGGGAAGTGATAGTGATTTCTTTCTAAGAAATATGATCTATTCCTCCTGTGGCCTGACGCATTTCAAGAGCCAGAGAGCAACTATCTACATGTTTGCCGGTTTACAAATGTGTTGAGGACTGTTGCATTGGAACTAACCCATAGCTGAACTTGGAGCAGGTTTTCAGAGGCAGATGATTGCACGAGAGGAGACTGACCATCCTTCTCTCGCAGAGCAGCTGATGGATTTGAACAATGTGTCTTCAGGATTGCAGCGCAGCTTCTTGCCACTAGGCCAAATACATATATTATTAAAGCAACTTGAGGGTTTTTATAGACAGGGCAGGATATAGGAGAATATTCCAAACTTGAGGACCAAATGATAACTGGAATTGGGTTATTATTTTTAAATGGTCTGTTGCCACCTTTTAGTATAATCTAGTCTCCTTGCATTAGGAATCCTGTACATATTGGCAGCTACCAAAATAGCAAACCCATGGTGTTGAGTCTGTTCTCATAGTGACCATGTGGGACAGGGAAGAACTACACCATAGAGTTCCCAAGGCTGTAAATCGTAATGCTGTGGAATAGCTGATGGGTTTAAGCCCATAATTTTAACCATAGTGTCACCATAGCTCCTCACCAGCTGCTAAAACCAAAGCCCAAAACCAACCCACCACCATTAAGTGGACTGTGACCCATAGTGGCCCTGTAGGACTACCTAGAACTGCCCCGTGGGCTTCCTGGACAAGTACTGATGCAAGCTGCTTCTTTTCTCCACACAGTGACTGGGAGGTTTGAACTGCCTACCAACCTTTTGTTTAACAGCTGATACTTTAAACACAGCACCACCAGAGAAGTTTCAATGTGTGGCATCTCTCACTTTTGGTGATTTCAACACAACTGCACTTTTGGTTTTTTCCTTTTAAGTAATGAATGTATATTTAAAGATATATTCATAGCACCAGTTAATTATATA
>NW_006399921.1:3972911-3980535 GCF_000299155.1 Elephantulus edwardii | reverse complement strand
AGCGAATCGATGGCACATAACAACAACAACAACATGTTGGAGTGCTTTGGCAACCACTGTCAACTCATTGTTAGGCACGAACCAAATTTCCTATTTGGTTGGGTCAGACTAGCTGTAGTGTCTTCACAGATGAAAACTGTACCCCCTTCTCTTTCCCTGCTGCCTGAACATTCTGACTGGAAGTTGCAAGATCAGAGAAGCCAAAGGTGAGGCCATCAGAGCAGAGCTTTATGGTGGCTGGAACATGCATGTGGTCTAATTGGATTGGTTAAATGAAAGACAAGACTGAGGAGGTCTTGACAGAGGGCTCATAAGGTAATGATCTTAAAACCTTTCCTGTAATAAGATCTGTAAGCTTTTCACTCAAATAAAAGGAAAGAAATTTTCAAAAATACAAAATGTGCAATTTCCTGAAGGCTACTGTGGGAATTAATGATAGGAGTCTGTGTCAAGACCTTTCCCACATTTCTCATTTAGCTGCGGAGGAAAGAAAATTTTCTTTTGTTATATATTTAAAACTGTCTAAGGATTGAGAGTTGTAAGGGAAATAAGTAAAAGTGACGATGAGGTCAGGGTTCAGACGTGGCCTATCATTCTGATCTGAGCCAAGCACCTCACCTTTGGAACTCTCACAAAACCCTTATGATAGTAAAAGGAATGATCTTCTCTGTTAATTGTTAACACCTTCTAATGTCAATAAGCATCAAGGACTCTCCTTAATAGGGACGGCATTTAACAACAACACAACAATGCCAATAAAGAAAACATTCACTATTATTATCCCCCCTTATTTAGTGCCTATCAGTTCCTAAGGCTTGAGGCTAACCCCTTTCCATACATAATGTTATGTATTCATTGTAAGAACCCTGTGGTGGCATAGAGGTTATAAAATAATTTTACAGATGAGGAAATAAAGCCTCAAAGAAGACAAGTGCCTAAATTCACACAGCTGACTTGTTTGGGGGCGAGGATTGCAATCCAGTCTTTCAAACTCCTGTCCCGTGATCTGATCCTTGGAGTGGATTTAAGGAAAGTTCTCACAGCAATGGGGGCAAAAGATTCTCTTGGAGTTGAAAATTTTATGACAAAGACTTAGATGGTTCATTAAATGTGAAATACAGTAGAGTGGAATGGGAATAGGGAAGAATGGACAATTAAAAGAAATATTTATTGAGTATTTATTTGTAATTATTTCTTTGTTTCAGAGTTACTTGTTTGTTTATATTGTGTGGGTGAGGGGGAAAGGAGTTCTGGTGGTCTAGTGGTAAGGAGTTGTGCTGATGGCCCAAAGACAAGGGTTCCAATCCACTAGCTGCTCTGAGAGAGAAAGATTGGCTGTTTCTTTCCCTGTGATTTAAGGACTCTGAAAACTTTCTGGAGAGTCAGTAATGAGTTAGTTCCGACTTGTTGACACAAAACAACAGGAGTAAATAGACAACCTAGAGTCAAACATGTGGCATCAGGATTAGAAGAAGACTCATCAACAACCTGTATTATGTGAATGACACAACCTTGCTTGCTGAAAGTGGGGAGAACTCGAAATTCCTGCTGCAGAATATCCAAGACTACAGCCTTCAATACGGATTGCATTTCAACATCAAGAAGATAAAAATTCTCACCACTGAGTCAATAAACAATTTCATGGTAGATGGAGAAAAGAGTTTAACTGTCAGCGACTTTTTGTCTTACACAATCAACACCCTTGACATCAGCAGTGAAGAAATCAAAAGACATGTTGTAATGGGAAAGTCTGCTGTCAGGGACCTCATTAAAGTACTGCAGAATAATGGTCTCAATTTAAAGACTAAGGTGTACCTGATTCAGGCCACAGTCTTTTCAATCACTTGCTATGCATCTGAGAGCTGAATAATGAACAAGGATGACAAAAGAAGAAACAATACCTTTCAGTTGTGGTGTTGGAGAGGAGTGCTGAATATCCCATGGACTGTCAAAAGAACATATAGATACATCTTGGAGAAAATGCAATTAGAGTTGTCCTTGGAGACAAAGATGACAAAGCTTCATCTCATGTACTTTGGACATGTTGCTAGGAAAGACTGTTTGAGAGAGACATCATGCTTGGAAAGATGGAAGGAAAGATTGCAACCTTTGATAAGCCCTTTCCATGTTTTAGTGAAAAATAGAAAATGATTGCAGTAGTAGTACAGTAGGGTTATGAGACTGAAGTGAAAATCTGCAGCTCTATTTTTAGAGGTGGAAACCTGGACTACACCAAATATCCTGGGCTTGAATTCTGAATTGACCACTAACTGATTACCTTGAGCACCCTGGTGAAAGTTTAAAAAAAAAAAAAACAAACCCAAACCAAATAGCAAAGAGTTGGAAACAACCCAAATGCCCATCAACAAACGAATGGATAGAGAAGTTCTGGTATATTCACACAATGGAATACTGTGCTGAATTGAAAAGGAAGGAACTCATGAAATATTATACAAAATGGGTGACCCTGGAGGACATTATGCTGAGTGAGGTATATCAGTCACAAAAGGACAAATACTGTATGGTGCCACTGTTGTAAAATTGGACTGACATTGGGGTTGAGGGAAACTAAAAAAAGAGGGGATAAATAATGTGTACTGCATTTAAACAGATGAGGGAGAGAACTGTTTAGGAGGAATATATAATTAGGTATTATTGTCATGACAAGAGTCCAGAATGAAAGCTACATAGTGGTATGGACTGGGGAGGGGGGTGGCTGTATAACAATGAAATTTTTATTTTTAACTTTTTAAAAAGAAAAGCAAACTGGGGGGTAGGGGTGGGTAAGGAGGAAAGTGTGCAACAATGAATGAATAGAAATCCAAAGTCTCTGTAAACCTTCATTAAAATAAATTTTAAAAAAATGCTAAATAGTCCTGAGGACTTTAATAATTGTTATGAATTGAATTGTGTCTGCTAAGTTACATTTAAATCCCCCATACTTGTGCATATAACTCTGGAGATAAGCAGAGTAGTGTTTTTGTTTGTTTTTCTTTTTTGTTATGTTAGTGAGGCCTTTGATTTGTGGTGTTGGAGTAGAGTGCTGAATACTCCAGGCACTCCCAAAGAAGCCAAAAAATACATCTTGAAGAAAGTGTAGCCACGCTTTAACAATCATTTTATATTTTCCACTAAAACACTGAAAGGGCTTACCAAAGGTTGCAACCTTAGCAAGATTGTTCCTTAGAGAATATTTGAAAAGCTAGATTTCAAGCTTGGGGGATGGTTTTTCAATACAGAACTGTCCAGAGGTGTGAAGATACATTAGCTGACCTCTGAGGTTCTTCCCAGACCCGATACTTCAGAATTTATTTGCCAATGAAACTGTCAGGATTTTTGCTTCATAAAATGACGTATGCTGGTCTGAGTACCTTACCCATTCTTACCCCCTGCCCCCTTAAATTCAAAAGCAAAGATTAAATCAGCACAGCCAGTGGAAAGGAAGATTACCTTGAGAAGCTCTGAGGCCTTCCGAAGGCAAATCAATAGTGGGGGTGGGCAGAGAGGAAAGAGTGGGAAACAGTAGTCTGGGAAGGATGAGCTCAATTCAAGAATAAATAGAGTGTATAGACAGCTGGGAAGGTCATAGCTTTGAATGATTCAACAGGCAGGATGTGAAAAGAGGGTCTCTGCTTTCAGAAAGCATATATGCTAATTAGACACACAAAATTAATATGTCTGAAGCCATTTGAGAACTATCTTATTTGAGCCGGGAGCTAAGAAGTCAGCCTTGTGATAGAATGCACTCATTCACTGAGTGCACTGGGTATATTAAAAGCTGTCCAGTCGATGCCATCAGGTTTCTAACACTGTTTATCAACAGAAATGAACTGACTCATTCTCCGGTGGGAGGCTGGAGGATTTGAACTGCTGGCCTTTTGGTTTGCAGCCCAGAAAGTAATATCCAGCCCCCAGCAAGGGCTCCTGCTCTGGGAACAAGGGATCCAGAAGTGAACAGCAGATTAGATCGTTACCCTGGCAGGGGAGGCAGCAAATAGGTCAGCAAGAGAAGTCAGTATTGAGTGTTAAGAAAATTGAAGGAGGCAGATATATAGAAGATCGAGGCAGACTGGAAAGCTGTAGTATTGGAAAGTATGGCAGGAGTGCCTGACCACAAGGTGATACTCGAGTGAGGAAGATGAAGATGCAGGGAGTGAGGCTGAAATCTGGTGGAAGAAAATTCCAGACAAGGGGATCACAAGTACAAGGTCTGAGGTAAGAGAACACTGTAGCTGGGGAGAAGTACAAACCATTAAATGCTCAGCTGCCAACCTTTCCTTTATAGTCAAGAAGGTGGGCTGTTTGAACCCATCAGCTGTTTTGTGGGAGAAATCTGAATGAGTCTGCTTCCATAAAGATTTATATTTTACAGCCTGGAATTTGACCTTTTCTCAAAAAGCTGAACACAGAAATCCCATACAACCCAGGTATTTCACTGCCAGGGATATATCCTGGGAAATTAGAACTGAGACACAAACAGAAACATGTACAAGTATGCTCACATAAAAGTCATTCACAATAGCAAGAAAATGGAAACAGCCCAAATGCCCATCAACAAATGAACAGATTGAGAAATTGTTGTATATCCACGCAACGGAACACTATGCAGCGCTAAGGAGCAATGATTTTATAAAATATTATATAATGTGGGAGAGTCTAGAGAGCTTTATGCTAAGTAAACCTACTCAGTCTTATAAGGAAAAATATTGCAGATACCTAGTAAGATGTGCATAAATGTCCAAAAGGGAAAGGGGGAAGGGGGGAGGAAAAGGTGGAAATCACAAGGATAGCATAGCTTAATGGGCAGATGGGAGAAGTAATAGAAAGAGTCAATTGGACTTAAATAATCAGGTAATAATGAGCATAGATCAATGGTAATTATAAAATGTGTATGAAACAAAATATAAATGAAAGTTTGTATGAAACTCAATGTCCTTGAATGAAACACAAAGTATATGAATTATTATATGCAAACCACTGAAAAATATCTTTACAGCTAGGAAACACATGGCAGGATGTCAATGAGTTGAAGTCAACTAGATACTGGTGGGTTTGGTCTGATTTTGCTTAACGGAGACAACTCAGATCAACCCAGAGGTGCCTCAGAAGACAGTCCTGACAGTTGCTTCAAAAAACTTGGCAGCTGAAAATCCAGTGGTACACAGTTCTACTCACCCCCACGTGGCTCATTATGCGAAGAAGTCAACCAGACAGCAATGGTTACCACCACAGGAGAAGGCCTGCTGCGTTAGCACGTGGTGAGGATGCCAGGGGAGCCAGCAGAAGGTGGAGGCTGAGAGCATGCACCAGAAAGGATTTTCACTTTCGCTTTGAGTGCAGTGGGAGCCACGGGAGGCTTTAGAGCCGGTGAGGGATGTGGTGTACATTTTAATAGTCCCTCAGGTGCTGTCTTGGGAACACACAAACAAGATAAAACAGGATACCAGTTAGGGGCTATTTCCGTAATTCAAGTGAAAGAGGATGTTGGCCTGGACCTCCACTTCCTTCTCAACTGAACAGTTTGAAAATAGAACTACACATGGAGTCTTCTTCACTTCTCAACTTCTGACCCTGGCTTTTGACCCAGTGACCCCACTCAAACTGTTACACAAGCGTCACTCCAAATTACAGAGCCACTGAACACTCCTTGGTATAATCTAACTGGACCTTTCTAGTGCTTATGACCCAGTTAGATCTTTTCGGAAATCCTCTCCTTCCTTGACCTCAGTTCTTCTTCTCCATCTCTAGTCACTGCTTTGGCTTTCTCTCACAGGAGCCTGCTCCTTTGCCAGCTTCTCAAGTGTTTGCATTCCCCTAAGGATTCCCAGGTTTTGCTTCCCTTCTGTTACCCAATTTGGAGTCCATGGGAGGTACAAAGAGTGACAAGCATGGCTGTTGACAGGTTGGTGGTTGGGAGGCACCTTGGAAGAAAGGCCTGGTGATCTACAAGCTGAAACACAGGTGTGCCTTTGACCTGTTCGGTCCAGCAAACAATGTCATTGTTCCAACATTGAGATACCAAGACCAGGCACCTGGTTCTCTGGAGGAAGTCATGGTGTAGAGCCTCCTGCCATCTGTTAGCCTGGACCCACTGGCAACGAAGATAAGAGAGAAGGAGACCTGACATGGTTTGTTAAAACAGCCCTGCCTTTATACAAACCATGGAACAAATGGAAGCACAGGTGCATTTGCACCACACTGTGGCTCCAAAGGGCATTTAAAGTGGATTACAATATTCTGTGAAGTGAATAACAAAACAAAAAAAGACCACATAAAGAAGGGTCAAAGAACTAGTCAGCAAAAAGGGTGGGGGAGAATGAATTACTGATATGCTCTGTTCCATGTTGTTGTGTATCATTGAATCAGAACTGACCAACGCTCCAGTGGGATTTCAGAGGCAATCAATTGCATAGGAGGTGATCTCCCATTTTTATTCCACAGAGTTGCTGGCGGATTCTATCCAAATGCCTTTGGGTTGGCAGTGCAGCTCCTTACCACCAAACCACCAGAGCTCCCTCTGCATCATGAATGCACCTTTAAATCATCATGATAAGCGGAAGAAGCCAGGCAAAAAGAATGCTGTGTCATATGGAGTCGATTCCATGTTATAGTGACTTAAAATAGAATTTAAGTGCCTTGTATGCTGCTGTTGTATGTTGTTGTTGTTGATTGTCTTCAATTTGAGCATGACTCATAGAGATCCTATGAACAAAAGGCCCGAAGCCCTTTTACAACTATCACGATTTATAAAAGTTCATAGAATTCCCAGAGACATGTCATTTAGGAAGTGGCTGCCACTCCTGCTTTCAAGCCTGTCATAATATATTATTTTTGTTATGTGCCATTAGTCGCCTGTGATGTATAGCAACCCTATGTGCAGCAGCTCTGAACCCTTCCCTGTCCTGAGCCAGTCTCACTAATTCCGTCACAACAACCCCCATCATCCCAGGTAGCTTTCACATATCTATATGTGCTTGTTGATCATCTACTCAAAAGTGCACATTACTTGCCTTTCAGTTGTTGCACTAAGACAACGCTCCTAGACTAAGCCTGACTATAAAGAAAGATTGACTCTCTACTTCTGGAACAACAGGCCTTGCAAAACTCTATGAACAGTAGAGGAACATTGTTAGATATAACATTGCTGGTAAAGCCACAGATTAGAAGACACTAAAAAATGTGGAAGAATAGCTGCAAACATCCATTAAAAGTAGAGGGTCAATGTAGGAGAGATGGAGTGACACAGTGGTAGTAGCAGTGGGCTCAATGGGTAGCAGTAATGTGTCAGAGACAGCGAGGATAACACAGGATAGGCTGAGGTTCAGATCTGGTCGTCATAGGCTTGCTATGAGTAGCCGTCTATTCTATGTCACAAAGTAACAAAACAACATAATTGAATTGTATCCACTTTATAGTCAGACTTCCTTGTATGGTTTCCTATACGGTAGTCTTAATAGGCTTAATTAATAGGAGCAGATTGCCAGGTCTTTGTTCCTGGGAGCAGCTGATCGGTTCAAACTGACAAACAATTAGCAGTCAAGCAGTTAAATGTTGTGCCACCAAGACTCCTTATATCAAAGAGTCAACTGTATATTCTATTTACGTGAGTCCTGTATCAGGAAAA
>NW_006399921.1:3967274-3971950 GCF_000299155.1 Elephantulus edwardii | reverse complement strand
TAAATAAAAGACCAAGTAAAGAAGACATTATACATTACAGGCAGAGTAGTAATGCAAGGGCTTCTGGGATTGGATGGTTAACTGCATCTAGACAATGCATTTAATACAGAAGTGCCCAGAAATTAAGGGGGAAAGAGAAATGTGCTCTAACACATGCCTGATGAAAAGAAATACACATTTTCTAGTATATGATTTCAGAAGATCCTGGGATTGTGTACTTATAGCCCTAGGGTCCTACACACACTGGGGAAGGAGGGAAGGTGTGTGGATGGGAGGAGAAATCGTATAAGGAAAGGAAACATAAAGTAGACAATCAAACTCAAGATTATTGCTGTCAAATCAGAATTCATATATAGCTGACCTTCTACTGGGTTTCAAAAGCAGTAAATCACATGGGAGGAGACTGCTCACCTTTCTTCCATGCAGCCATTGGTGGATTTGAAACCAGAGAGGTGCAGGGGCAGCCTGCCTTTAAGCTAGCAACACAACTCCTGTGCACTGTGCCAATTTCAGGGACAGTGACTGCCATTTCTTTTGTTTGTTTGTTTGTTTAAGTACAATTTTTTATTTTAATTGTGATTTTTAAAAATGTTTACAGAAAAGTTAGATTTTCATTCATTCAAATATGCAGAGAAACAGTTTTGTGTTTGTTTTTTTTTGGTTTTTTTTTTGACTGCCATTTCTTACTCTCTTGTTTGCTCCTCTTTTCTAACTCCCCAGTCCCTCCCACTCATGCATTTCCCTGTTACCCTTAATTATTGTAGTGGGATCAGTTCCAACTCATAGAGTCACTAAAACACAAAACAGACTACCCCAAGGAGTTTCTAAGGCTATAGTCTTTAGGGACGTCTATTAAATTTTTCCACAGAGGTGGGTTTGAACCTCAGAATTTTATGTTAGTAGATGCGAGATTAACCTGGATTCTCAGTACCCAGTAACTGCCCCTCTGTCCTTCCTCCAGCTAAAGTCCTTAGCAATGTGACCAACACTTTATTAAAAAATGTGTTTTTTGGGAGAAGATCCGCTTCCTAGCTGCTATCAGCCGTGTGAATTTTCCTTTCCTCTCTCCACCCTGCTTCTTCAAGTTACAACAAATCTTCCAGCTCTGAGAAGAAAGGAGGACACATCACTAATGTGGCTGCAACTGAAGAAAGGGACTCTGTAAATAAGGTGACATTTTATTAACCAAGTCACTGTAACAAGAGACAGCTTTCAAAGCAACTGAAATATTCAACAGTAATTCTAAGGGGGGGAAAAAAACATGTCTAATACGTGAACATGTAAAATGACATTTTTTGTAAATACAAGTACAAAATTAAAAATGTATTCCCACCCTATGATAATATTAATATTTCTAGTTTTAATCCTTCTTTGGATACCCTCACCTCTCCATCTGCCTTGCCATCCCTCACTATTTCTCTTCCTTACTCTCCCCATACTGTAAAACTGGAATCATAAGATGCATAATGTTCTGTAATATTTTTTGTTGTTATTTAATCAGATACAAGAAATGCTTATACCATTTTAAAACACACATCACTAGGAGATGATTATGAGCTCTAAGCTCTTAATACATGTTATGTTTGCGAGGATATACAATTCTTTCATTCACAAATACTCACTGAGTGCCCACTGGTTCCTGTTGCTGTGGTGAGCCTGATGTGATGAGATTTGGTTAGCAAATAGCTGTGAGAGGATTAATGGTGGAATATTATTAGCTATTGGTATGTGTCATTAAGTTGACTACAGTTTACAGTGATCCTATGAGCAACATATTGAAGAACAGTTGTCCTATCCTGGGCCACCCTCACAATGTCCACTGTCCTCAAGCCTGTTGTTAAAGTCACTGTATCAATCCATCTCAGTGGAGGTTCCACCTCTGACTCTCTGCTTTTCCGAATATTAGAGCTTCCTGACAATATGTCCAATTATGAAGTCTCGCCATTCTTGTCTCAAAGGAGTACTCTGGTTGCAATTCCTCTAAGACAGATTTGTTGGATCTTTTGGCAGTCCATAATATATTCAATACATTTTTGCCAACATCACATTTCAAAGGCACCAATTGTTTGGTGTTCTTTATTCCTTACCCAACTTTCACATGCCTGTGGAACAGCTGAAAACACCATTACTTGAGTCAGGTGCACCTTAATCTTTAATTAAGCTGAAATTCTTGCTCTGTGACACCTTAAAGAGGTTCTTGGTGACAGATTTTCCCAATACGTGTACATTTTTAAATTCCCTCACTGCTGCTACTATAGGTGTTGATAGTGAATTCAAGACAAATGAAATCCTTGACAGCTTCAAAAGGTGCCATACAACACTACCTAATCCCATCACATTCCTGATCTGATATAAGGGACGTTTTCCTAGGGTGTGTAACACCTTTTATCTCACTAAAGATAAAAGAGAATGAAAACGGGCCAAGGCCCTCAGTGCTCCCAAGAAAGGCTTGTCAGGAGTGGAGTGAGTCCTTCTGGATCCAGGCATCTGTGCTAGGAAGCTACTTGACACTAGGAAAGGCCAATGTTCTTGTTGCCATTATGTTCTGTTGAATTGCCTGTGACTCATAGCAATCCTATGTACCAAAGTACTGAAGAGCAACGATGTCAGTCTGGAGATTAGGGTGCACCTGATCCAGGCCATAGTCTTTGCAATTACTTGCTATGCATCAGAGAGCTGTACAATGACTATGGATGATAGAAGGAGAATTGATGCCCTTGAGCTGTGGTGCTGAAGAAGAATATTGAATATATCATAGACAGCTTTTTCCCTTGGGACTCTGAATTGGACTCTATCCTCCTAAATTGATGTAGTCTATAGTGCCTTATGCTGCTAACCCAAAAGCTGAATGTCTGTGGCAGTTTGAATTCACCAGTGGGTCCAGTGGAGAAAGATGAACCGTCTCTTCCCATTATGATTTAAAGCCTTAGAAACCCTATGAATGGTTGCTATGAGTTAGAACAAACTTGAAGGCAGTGAGTGAGTGATTAAGTAAGTAGACTTTAAGAGAATACTTTTTTAAAGCAATCTAGTTGTGGTATCCCTTTTGTAGCAGTACTAGATGAATGAGTAAAATTGTTACATGCATACCCATGTTCATCCCAGCACTGTTCACAGGAACAAAAAGATGAAAATGGCCTAAATGCCCATCAGCAGATAAGTATATAAACAAACGATGATACATACACAGAGTGGAATACTATACAGCAATAAAGAATACTGAGCCTTCTAAATACATTATGACTTGGATAAACCTGGAAGATTTTGCTGAATGAAATTGGGCAATCACATTGTATGCAACCACTATTATAAAATGGCAAGAGGAAGATTTTGCACAAAAGGAGCCATTGTTTGATGGTTAGAAAGAATGTGAAGGAAAGGGAGGATAAATCACTAGAAGGTAGACCCATAGTAATTTGGGTCTAGGGAGAGGCTATACACAATAAGAAGAGGTCAGTACCAAACGACCAAGACAAAGGAGGACTCTGGGAGAAGCACAAGAGTAAAGCTAACAAATACAAATAGATTACACACATGATAATAGTAACAACAACCATCAATGAGCAGAGACATAGACATGCAAACTGAGCAGCTGTTTGAGGGAGAATGAGACTGTATTCACAAATACATGTCAGTTCTATAGAGGCTATTTCTACATATGGTTTTATTCTTGTTACAAATAGATAAGCATTGGATATGACAGAACACAAGGGCTCAAGTTATGAAAACAGCTTAGTCATGACCAGACATCTTGGGGAATAGGTCAGTCAGCCTAGAGGCTCAGGACCACAATCTTGGGGAACATACAGGTAAATGAGCACAATATAGTCCACAAAGACATTACTCTACATCCTATTTTGGTAAGTAAAAACTGGAGTCGCAAAAGCTTGTAAATGGCCACCTAAGACACAACTCTCTTTGCCTGGGGAAAAAAAAAGTGAAGAAAAATACATATTAGAACAATTAATACAAAAGACCAGTGGAACCCACTAATCCCAGCCCTCATAACCTTGAAACTAGAAAAATTAGATGATACCCAGCTACCACTACCGACAGTCCTGAAAGAGACCACAGTAGAAGGACCTGGATACAGTGGAAGAAAAATGTGGACACTCCCAAATCATAAAAAGACCAGGTTTGCTGGTCTGGTAGAATTCTAAGACTGGCCCATACTCAGCTTTTCAGCCTGGAACTGAACTCATGCATCTTAATTTTCAGTCAAAACAATAGGCAGATCTACAAGGTGAACACTATCAAGGAGGGATGCATCCTTAGGACAGTCAACCAATGGAGAACAGAAGGGCTGCAGCTGCCCAAGGATTGACTTCAGAAGACAAGAGGGGTTAGAAATGGAAGAGACATGGAAATGAGAAAGAAGGGGTAAGTGCTGTTATGTTGTGAGGCACATTATCAATGACATGAAATAAAATGTGTATGGATTGTTGAATGGCAAGCTGGTATACTCTGTAAGCCTTCACCTCAATCACAAGGAAAAGTTAATAATATATAGTAAAAAAAAACCCAACCAAAATTCTAGTTCTACTCTGATGCACATAAGTTCATCATGAAGCAGCAATTTAAACATATTCTTAGTATGATTGTTCATAATGTAGGTGAATAGTAACAACCTAAATGTTCATCAAATTAAGAAAAGTTAAATGAATAACAGTTTCATG
>NW_006399921.1:3954447-3965964 GCF_000299155.1 Elephantulus edwardii | reverse complement strand
CATCCTTTTCGTATTCTCTGTTTTCAGCCAACATCCATCTGACATCAACAATGATATTCCTTACACCATAGCTTCTTCTAAATTCAGCCTGAATTCCTGTCAGTTCTTTATAGATGTACTGCTCTATCCATTTTTAATGATCTTTCAGCAAGCTTTTACTTACATGTGATATTAATGGTACTATTCAGTAATTTCCACATTCTGTTGTCTTCCAAATGGCACAACCTTGCCTATTGAAAGTGAAGAGGACTTGAAATGCTTGCTGCAGAGGATCAAAGACTACAGCCTGCAATATGGATTACATCATAACATTGAGAAAATAATAGTCCTGCTGGGCCAATCTAATAATGATCTTTTTAACTATGAATGCAATCTCATTTTCCCTCACTTTTTCATTCTCAGCACAGTAGACCCTATGATTGTCTGTCTGATTCAAAGTGGCCTATGCCAATCCTTCTCAGGTCCCCAATGCCAAATATGTCTGTATTTATGGATTACAGTTTTTTAACAATGTCCAGTTTTCCTATATTCATACTTTACATTCCAAGATCAATTATTAGTGCTTGTTTGCAATGGTTTCTCATTTTTATGTTTCCCAATGTGACGACTCAGCCTCCAGTGCTGTATCTAATTGTCTAAGTATCTAAATGAGCTCTATGTTTATAGGGTTTATGAAGGCCTGTTATTTCGAAGTAGATGGCAAATCATTCTTCCTAGTCTGTCTTAATTTGGTATAGCATCAGACAAGTGTTATACTTAAAAGAGCAAATGATAGACAGGCAAATGTATATGTTAGTATAGAGATTAAGGTGCACCTGATCTAGGCCACGGTCTTCTCAATTGCTTGCTATGCATCAGAGAGCTGGACAATGAAGAAAGATGAGAGAAGAAGAATTGATGCCTTTGAGTGGAGGTGCTGGAGAAGAGTGTTGAACATTCCATGGACCACCAAGAGGACAAACAGATCTGCCCTGAACAGAGTGGAACCAGTTTGCTTCTTGGAGGCAAAGATTTTAAAGCTCCATCTTAACATGCTTTGGGCGTGTGGCCAGCAGGGACCATTCCCTGGAGAAGGACATCATACTTGGAAAAGTAGAAGGCCAGCACAGAAGAGGAAGACCCTGGATGAGATGGATTGACACGGTGACTGTAACAGGATCCCATTGCTCATAGGGTTGCTATGAGTCATAATTTACTCGAAGGCACTTAACAACTAACAACAACAGAATCTGTTATCAGCTTTTAAAACATTACTTTCAAAAGAAATATAATTATAATGTAAATACATATAATATTGAGGTAGAAAATGGGTTTCAATAAACTTTTATTTATAGTCAAATTTCTATCTTTTCATATGTTTATATGTACACACTGCAAAAGTCAAAGAGAGGGATAATGGTAGGATTATAAGAAACTGTTACTTTCTTCTCTTGTTCTTTATATCCAAATTTTCTGTAATAAGCATGTTTTAAATATACAGATATATTTTAAAAACTTATGTGTTCTTAATTATTCCTTTCTGTCAAACGGTTAAACATCGCAGGGGTGAGCATTGGGGGGAAGGCCAGGGTGAATCAGGAATGGTTAACTAAACAGCCAGAAGCCTTGCTTCCTAATGAGCAGTGCGTTGGGACACCAGACCCACTTCTCAGTTGGTCAGATCCCACCAGGATCTCCCTAGACAACCTTGTGGTTGCTTCTGCTGTTACTGAGTCTATGCAGAGTAAGCTCTGTGTTGGAATTCAGGAAGTGATGCATTCAATTGTATCCCCCAGAAAGAAATGCTGAGGTCCCCACTCCCTATTCCTGTGAGTTTGTCCTTGTTTGGAAATAGCATCTTTGAGCTGGTTGACATATGGTCACTCGGGCGTAAGGTGAACCCTCATTCAGTATGACCAATGTCCTTACGAGAAGAGAGACACACAGATGGAGAACACCGTGGGAAGTGGAGGCAGATATTAATTAGAGTGACACTGCCACAAGAAAAACTTGTGGTCATCAGAAGCAGGAATTGACGAGGAAGAATCTTTCCTGAGGCTTCTGGCAGGGCACAGCCAGGCTGCGTCCCACATCTGGGCTTCCAGTCTGCACAGCTGTTCTAAGGCATTAGGTTTTGTGGTGTTTTGTTAAGCAGCCCTGGGAAAATAATGCACACAGTTTCTGGGCTTGGCTCCTAATTCTTTTCAGTCCATACCACTTCTCGAATTCTTTTCCCTCAACTATAAAAATGAGATAAAACACTCACCTCCCAGAGTTTCAGTATGTAAAACTGACTGTGGAGTGCCCACTTATCCCCGAGAAGGTGGTCTCTGCATTAGAGATTGAGCTCTTCTGCTGAAGGCCTCGTGGGTCCACTTTGGGTTTGCAGAGCCATCTGCCTGTGGGACACATCATGCTTAGTCAGGGCTCCTTTCCATGTTGACAGCAGAGTGGTGAAACTGCAAAATGACTTTCAAACTCTCACTTAAAGACACAGTGTAAGTCAATGATTTCACTGCCGGCAATGACATTGCCACCTTGTTGCCACAGCCCTGCCTGCAGGAAATTGCTCCCAGATTCTTGATGTGAAGCATGTCGACAGCCCTGTGACTCCAGCATCCTACACTCACACTTTCAGAAGAGTTGACCTGCCTAATGTTCAGTTGGTCCAGTCATAGCCTGCAGCTCTTTGTCCAAGGGAAGAAACACCGACTCCTGAGCCAGGACTTCTGGGGGTTCAAACCTGAGCCAGAATGTGAACCACAGCCCCTCTCTGATCATCAGTGGAGAACCCCTGAACTGTGGGGTCATGTGTGTACAATTGCCTCTCCCAGGTCGCTCAGCACAGTACCAAACATAGCTGGGTATTGTGACAAGCAAGTCTTTCAGAAGGAACTGGAATAGAGAGGGTCAGAGAAAGAGAAGATCTTCAAGAGAAAGGTTGATACAGTGAATCTAACAACAGACTTGAGCATGTGGGGGATTGTGATGGTTCAGAACAGAGCCACGTTTTTAACATTGTTTGTAGGCTTTCTATGAGTTGTGGTTGATTTGACAGTGCATGATAACACCACCACCACACACACGCTTTCTCACACACACATACACATGCTTGGAATGCTCCTTAGACGCCAGGATGTCAAGACTTTGGCTTGCTGACTTTGCACATTTCCTCAGGAAAAGGCTGGTAGGATTATCAAAGGTCAGTGAACATGAGGGAGCCCCTTGATCTGTCAGTGAGCTGGAAAGACACAATAGTCGTAGCAAAGGACACAAATGGACCAACTGTCATGAAGATGGCTCAGGACAGGGCAGCACCTCATTCCATTATACACAAGGTTTCTGTTAGGCTTGTAAGAGCTCACTGGACAGAAATTGACAGCAATGTATCTACGTGTGTATGTGTGTGTGTAGCCTTGGTACAATGGTTAAGCCTTCATCTGTAACTGAAAGGTCAGTGGTTCAAACGCTCCAGCCTCTCTCTGGTAGGAAAAAATGGGCAATCTGTTTCCATTAATGTTGTAGCCTGAAAAGACCTATGGGACAGTACTCATTTGTCCTGTAGAGTTATTATAAGTTGGAATGGGCTAAATGGCATGCAATCACAACAAATCGATATATAAAGCATGTTTATATGTATGTGTATGTATATGTGTATACATACCAAGTTTTTAAAGGGCCCAGTTAAGTATTTTTCTTGATTGATCTTGGTTGATAGAACAGATTACAAGAAGATTGTGTTTTCTGGGGTTTTTAAAAAATAATTTTATTTATTTGTTTTAAATTTCTATGAACATCTACAGAGATTTTGGAATTCCATTCATTCATTGTTGCACTTTTCTCCCTGCCCACCCCACCCTCACCCCCCGTTCGCTCCTAAAGAGACCATAAACGACATCCAAGTAGATATATGCATACCCATGTTTATCGCAGCTTTGTTCACAATAGCAAGGAGTTGGAAACAACCTAAGTGCACATCAACAAATGAATGGGTAGAGAAGCTGTGGTATATTCACACAATGGAATACTACGCTGCATTGAAAAACAAGGAACTCATGCAATCCTATTCAAAATGGGTGACCCTGGAGGACATGATGCTGAGTGAAATATCTCAGTCACAAAGGGACAAATGTTATATGGTGCCACTGTTGTAGAATGAGGCTGACATCGGGGTGGGGGTAAGACTGAGAAGATTGTGTTTTCTTGCCTGTGCAAAAGCTTATTTGACAGTGTGTACTATAACAAATCATGGCTTACACTGAGAAGAATTGATCTCTCAGAACACTTAATTGTGCTCATGTGAAGCCTATACCTAGACCAGGAAGAATTTATCCAAACAGAACAAGGGAATATTTCACAGTTTAAAGTCAAGAAGGTGTGCATCAGGGTTGTATCCTTCCTCTACACCTATCCAATCTGTTTGCTGAGCAAAAAATTATGACTATATGAAGAAGAAGGTGGCATCAGGATTAGAAGAAGACTCATCAACAGATTTGTAAAGGGATTAAACAAATAGTATACTCAGAGCCAAAAGGAATGTTGTAATTAATTAATAGGAAGGAGTGGCCTTTAAAATGTCAATGGCCAATAAAATCTCCATTGAAATTTTTGTAAAATGTACTATGTTCCTACTTTTTCTAAAATTCCTTCTTAAAAAGTTAAATCAGACTAAGCATAGGAACAGATATCATATAATTCTTGAGGTCAGGGTCAGTAGCTTGAGCTGCTGGGGATGTTGGTGGCTCAGTGGTAGGATTCTTGCCTTCCACGCAGGAGGACAACTGAGTTTGATTCCGGTTAATGCACCTCAAAGTGCAGCCCATCTATGGAGGTTTGCATGTTGCTAGGATGCTGAACAGATTTAAGCAGAGCTTCTGGTCTGATGTGCAACTGATCTGGGAATGGTGAAGGCCAGGTGGCATTTTGTTCCATTATTCATGAGCTCACCCCATTCTCCCACATTTTAAAAATTCAATTGTTCTTCCTGTAATTGTCCCAATTGAACATAAAAACAATGGTTTCTGACTTACCACTTCTCTAATCTAATAAGAGCAGGTGAACCGCAGTGAAAGCCTCAATGGCAGCTGCAGAGGCTTATGGGTCTGTGGGGGTGTCATCCCTAAACATAATGACAGCTCAGGTCTGTGGGGGCTCTGTAGTTGGAACAACAATTTTAAAGCTGGATGTCAGCCGAAGAGCCAGTGAGATCAGTTGAAACATGTGCTAATGCAATATGTGTGTAAAATTAACAACCCTTTGACAGCAGAACCGCAAACACCCTCCTGAGGTCAATCTGGAAGTCACAGAGAAGACTGTGTCCCCAGGGCAGCGTGCCAGACATGAGCAGGAGGGCATGGTGCTGGGGGATGGTCCAGTAGCATCTGAAAATTAATATTGTGCTAAATTAGCCCCCGTGTACATGCTGTTTTGTAACAGCTGCCCGGGCTATTCATGGGAGCAGCAGCAGTTGGGAACATACTGGGCTCTGCCTGTGGATCATTCTTCCCTCTTTGGCTAAGAATTAGCAAGTAACAATGCCCAAACCACTGTCTTATTGTCACAGTGGCAGCTGCCATTTATAGAATGCTTGCCATGCACCACGTTCCATGTACCGAGCTCTACTTTGCTGAACAAAGCCATTGTCTGGTTTTCTTACCTAGCACTGGTTTGTTTTGTTCTTTTCACAGATGTGGACACTGATGGATACACAGAATGTGACTTGCTCGGATTCACAGGCTGAAATTGTCAGCTGGGGGTGACTGACACAAAGAGATACTTTCTCACTTACCCTTCAACATGTGCTTCCTCCTTACAAAGGGTCAGCAGACGAAACAACTTAAATGTCTGCAAAGAGATGGGTGAGTAGAAATGATGAGGGACAGATACGGAATGGGGTATTTTCAGCCACAGGAGGGATGGAGACCTGACCTGTCAAAAAGCACAAATTTTGAAAACATTGTGCTGAGGGACAGAAGTCATGCCCAAAATGCCGAAGACTGTACAAAATAGACAAATGTACTGAATCAAAGTTTACTAGTGGTTACCAGGAGGAGGTAGGGGAGGAAGGGGAGCCATAGCTTAAGGAGAACTGAGCTTTGGTCGATGATGGAATATCTTAGAAATGGATAATGGTGATATTTGCACAACACGATGGTGGTTACCAGCGTCACAGAAATTGTACATGGAATAAATGTTGAATGGAGAAATATTTTGATTTAGTACAGTCCCCCTTTGGTTTAGCAAGGATGATTCCTAGGCCCATACAGGCAACAGAACATGAAGGCAGCAGCATCATTAGGGTTTAGGGTCACTTGTGGTGTGAGTCATGGTTACCTACCCTCTCAATGGACTCCCTCCCCTGCTTGATCATATGTTATTGTTAGGTACCACTGGGTTGGGACTGACTCATAGCTGACCCTCCAGCAGGTTTTCAGAGGCTGTAAATCATATGGGAAGAGATTGCTCATTTAGCTCCTGTAGAGCAGCTGGCTGGTGGATTTGAACCATGATCACTAGGTCACCAGAGCTCCTTATTAGACTATGCAGAATCTTCCAAAAATGCAAATTCAGACTGTCAAGTCAGAACTGACTCATAGCTGACACTTAATTGGATTTCTAAGGCTGTAATCCCCACAGGATGAGATTACCCACTTTTGTCCCTTGGAGCTTATGGTGCGTTAAAATAGGCAGAGAGGCGCGGTGTTTGGCTTAACAGTGCAACTCCCCATGAACTATATTCCACCACAGCTCCCTTATGGAATCCTTTGTCATTTATTGCCAACTGTAATCATAGGATAATATATATTAACTTGTTGTTGTTGTTAAGTGCCATCAAGTCATAGGTAACTCATAGCTACCCTAAGAATGAAAAACCTGAACACTTGTATAACTTTCATCCTTTCTTCATGTTCGTAGGGTTTCTGGAGGCATGCTATTTCAGAAGTGGATGCCACTCCTGCTTCCAAGCTTGTTTTAATTAGGGAGCTCCACCAAACACTGTCCACCACGGGTAAACATTATTGCATTTGACACATCTGTGTCACAGTGTTCAGCTTCACAGCAACCACAGGTTACCTCTGTACAGCAAGTGGATAAACCAGGGATATATGACCTAGGAGAATATTTGACCAAAAACAATTCAAAACAGGCCCAAGGACCTGTGGCCCTCGGGCCCTACCAAATTTGAGAACCAGAGCATGATTCAAACTCCATGAGCTCTGTCATTCCAAATTCCTCCATAATCAAGCATTCTCATCAGCTCTCACCACCCAAAAACGCCCATCTGGGAGCATTCTGCTGTTTCCTCAATGTTTCGTCATGGAGTCTAGCTTGTTTAATGGTTTATCCACGATATAGACTGAGTACACATGAGGGAAGGATACATCTATAAACAGAATATGAACAAAGGCCTGAAGCCTTTCTATAAATAATCATCATTTCTCCAAGTTTTTAGACTTTCCATAGGCATGTACTTTAGGAAGTGGATGCCAGTCATGCTTCCAAACCTGAACCAATCTGGGAGAGCCAACAAACACTGCCCATGATGGGTATCCAACTATGGTGTTTGACACACCTATGCCCCCGTTGTTCATCTTCGCAGCAACTCTGTGTTATTTCAGTAGAGCAAATAGACAGACCTCTGCTGGACCACTTGAAAGAGTGTTCATCAAAAGTCAATTAACATTTGCAGGCTTCTGGCCGTGTAGTATTTTAAAATTCCAGCATGCCCAAATGCATGAGGACTCTGGGCCAGAGACCCACAACTCATCTGGCAAATCCCCTCTGCTGACACCCACTTGGGATGAAAAGAAAGCTGTAAGAGCCCCGAGTGTTCCATATGTGTCCCTTCTGAAGACATGAAAGGCCATCCTAAGGTCCAGCTTGAACCGAGATTCACAACACACTAGCCCTCAGCCTGCAGGTGTGGCCCAACATTTCAGTATTTAGTTGTAAATTATTTTGGGATTACCTGAATACTTACAGTAAAACTTTCAGAACATCTCCACAATGAATGACATTCTTAGTTATAACATTATTAGTAAGTGAGCAGAAAAAGCCTTTCCCCCTTACTCTTTTAATTATGACATCATTCTCAAAACTGCTATTAATATTGGTTCACAAATACTAATTACCACAATACTGTTGCTAAAACACCAGAGAATTTGACAAAATCATTGTCTATGAAAACGCCAGCAGCAACAAATACTAAGAGCTTGCAGTAAGCTTAGAGCACATGCAGATAAAATTGCGTGATTCAAAGTGGCCTTGTAACTGGGTCATACTGACAGTCTGGCTGGACCACATTGTTGCTGTTATTGACAGTGGCCATTGAGTCAACTACTGCTCATGATGACCCTATGAACAACCCTGCACCATTCTTATGATCTCTGATATGCTCAAGCTCATTGTCACAGTCACAGTGTCAAACCAGCTTGTTAATGGTCTTCTCTTCAGCACATGGGTGTTGTGTACCGTCAAGTTGGAACCAACTCATAGTTAACCCTCCATCAGGTTGTGAGAGGAAGTAAATTGTCCCGGAGGAGATTGCTCTATCTTTCTCCAGTGGGGCAGCTGGTGAATTTGAATTGAGTATCTTTGGGTTGGCAGTGCAGTTCTTTGCCACTAGGCCACCAGAGCTCCCTCTTGACCATGTAAGAAGGTTCAAAAAGCAAATCAGCCCAGAACTTTAGCCTTGTAGGTAGCTAGAATTGATACAGGCAAGGTGGGCTTACAAAACATATCTTCAGGAATATTTTTAAAGAAAAGAATATGTTTCTGCAGAAACACAGCGCACACAGTTTATACACATTTTTGTGTCACTCCCTCTTACAGTGTCACTACATATAATCCAAAATTCCCCACCCCAGTGAAGCCACTACCTGAGGAGAAAAATGTATGAGTTGGCTCTGGGGAAAGAGTCAGGTGGGGAGTCAGGATAGATCTTACAAAAATGCTTTCTGTCAATGGAACATCTGAGCATCTGTCCCTGCCCAGAACTTCCTGAGCTATCCTGGATCGGGGGACGGGTATCTGTGACCTTATTACAGAACATGGCATCATAGGGAATTGGAAGTTGTCAAAACTGACACATATATCCCACGTCATAGAAATACAATCTAGTTCCACCTACCCCACACATACTCCAACCCCCAAGTTTTCCCAACCCAGGGACTCCAAGGAAGGGCCTAAGAAGCAGCAGGAGCTGACCGACTGTAGTATGTTTCCCAGGATACCTTGGGCAAAGTCCTGACACTGTGTCACATTGCACCAGCCACACTGAAGGTAGTGTCTGACAGCAGAGAATTGAGGGCCTTTCAGAAGCAATCAGAAATATAGCCAAGAAATCCATCCCTTCCCTTTGAGAGGGAAGAAAGAGAGGCAGTGAATTGAAGAGAAAGGAAAGCTCCTGGCAAGATGCATAGCCCAACTCCCAGTGCCAGTGTGTAAAGGAGAGAGAAAGAATTGGGAAAATAAAATAACAACTTACGCTAGTTTTCACAGATGAGAACCCCTGGCTGACCTTCCAGACCAGCTGGGAAATTACACCCCACATGGAGCGTGCAAACAGGGCCCAGACTGCAGCCTCATGCTCCTCACTTCAGTGTCCAGGCCACAGTGTCACCCACAGGGTCTGCATAGCCCACAGGGCCACCTCAGTCATGCCAGACCACCCTGCATGAGCACAGCCAGGCTGGGGTGCAGAGGCAGGCCCAGGAATATGTACATACTCAATAGCAAATGGCTCTGGGACCTGTGTGCTCATATCTGCTCTGGGGACACAGTCCTGGTTGCTAGGGTGACCAGTCTACCTCCTCATGCAGAGGGCAGGAGAAAGTCAGATGCCCAGCAGCCAAATGGATGAACTCCCCAGCCAGATCCCAGGAGCACACTCTGACTAGTACTTCTAAAGGTGACTAGCCCCACAGAACAGCAGGCAAACAACTAGGCTGTACTGCTTTTTCAGCAATCTGATGTAATTCCATCACCCCAAAACTCTGTTCAACACCCTCCATAAGTATTCTAAACTTGCCCTGTTAGTCTATCTCCTATTACCCTCCACACAGCCCTTCCAGACAGGTCTCTAATCTCTGGTCTTTCAAACTCACTGTGTCTTTGAGCCATTTGCTGTGTCAGTTGTTCCCTCATCGCTTCTTAGACAATAAAACTATACCCATAAAGATTGACATTATAGATGTCAGCGAGTTGAGATGAACTGCCATTGGCCACATTGAATGAGACAGTCTTATGAAAATATACTGGGAATGAGAATTTGGTAAGGAACAGTGTTGTATTCATAGTCAAAATGGCCATCTCAGTGTCTATTCTGAAGTATTGTGCTGTGGGTGATAGGGAATTATCCACATGCATACAAGGAAGACGTTAAAACAACAGTTATTCAAATATATGCACCAATAGCTAAAGCCAAAGAACAGGAAATTGAGGAATTTCACCAACTTTTGTAGTGCAAGATGGATTAAACATGGAATCAAATGCATTCATAATAAATGGTGACTGTAATGCAAAAGTTAGAAACAAAGTAGAAGGATTAGTAGTTCAAAACTGTGGACTTGGAGAGCGAAATGAGGCTGGGGATTAATTTGAGTTTTGTACATTCAATAATTTGTTCATAGCAAACACCTTTTTTAAAAAACACAGATGGCATCTGTACACATGGACTTCATCAGATGGACTACACAGAAATCAGAATGGCTACATCTGTGGAAGAATCCCTGGAGAAACTCAATATCAGCAGTCAAAACCAGGCCAGGTGCTGACTGTGGAATATATCATCAATTACTCACATGCAAGTTCAAATTGAAATTGAAAAAAATTAAAGCAAGTCCAAGAGTTAAAATATGACATTAAGTCAATTGCATCTGAATTTAAAAATAGTCTCAAGAACAGATTTGAGACATTGAACACTAAGGATCGAAGACCAAATTAATTGTGGGATGAAATGGAAGATTTTTTTTCCACAAAGAGAGCAAAAGGTCATTACAAAGGTAGAGGAGAAAGAAAAGACCAAAATGAATGTCAGAAGAGACTCTGAAAATTGCACTAGAGCATCATAAAGCCAAAACAAGGGGAAGAGATGCCGAAGTAAAAGAGATGAGCAGAAGATTTCTAAGGGAAGCTCAAGAAGACAAAGCAAAATATTATAATATAATATACAAAGAGTTAAAGTTGGAGAACAAAAGAGGAAGAACTAATTCAGCATTTTTAACTGAAAGAACTGAAAAACAAATTCAAGCATGAGTTGCAATACTGAGAGATGCTACGGGAAAAAGCTTGAATGATACAGGAAGCATCAGAACAAACAAAAATATAACACCCCACAATGCGCATGCATGAAACACCATGTATATGAATATATTTATAAAAAAATTAAAAATTCCTATAACAAACATCAGGATGGATGGTGAAGAGATTGAGATTGTAGACAGCTTTAGTTTGCTTGGCTCCATAGTCAACAGTCTTGGCACCAGCAGCCAGGAAATTAAAAGGCGCATTGCCATGGGAAAGTCTGCTGTTAGGGAC
>NW_006399921.1:3941853-3952697 GCF_000299155.1 Elephantulus edwardii | reverse complement strand
TCAAGGATTCTGAAGCTTTGTCTGACATACTTTGGGCATGTTTGAAGGAGGGACTGGTCCTTAGAGAGGGACACCATGTTTGAAAGAGTGGAGGGACGGTGCAGAAGAGGAAGACCCTCGATGAGATGGATCGATTCTGTGATTGGAGTGGTTGAAATGAGTGTGTCTGAGATGTTGAGGTTGGCACAGGATGGAATGGCATTTAGTGCTCTTGTACACAGGGTCACTATGAGTCGCAAGCGACTCAATGGCACATAACAACAACAACCACTATCACCACCATTAATATCACTTGCAAGTGAATTATTGTTCAAGCTCATCCAAAAAAGGTTTAGAACAGCACATTGACAGAGAACTGCCAGAAATTCAAGCAGGGTTTAGAAGAGGCCATGCCACCAGGGATATTATGGCTGATGTCGGATGAATCTTGGCTCCAAGCAGAGAATACCAGAAAAATGTCTTTATGGAATATGTAAAGACATTTAACCATGGGTGGAGCATAACAAAGTATGATTAGCCTTGGGAAGACTGGGGATTATAGAACACTTAATTGTGCTTACATGAAATCTATACCTAGACCACTGGAAACAGAAATAGCATCCACTTCCTAAACCATGTGCCTCTGAAAACTTTATGAACTTTGAGAAACGACAATAGTTATAGAAAAGCTTCAGGTATTTTGTTCATAGGGTTGCTATGAGTCATGCTCAACTTGAAGGCAGTCAACAGCAACATACCTAGACCAAGAAGCTATTGTATGAACAGAGCAAGGGAATGCTACATAGTTGTTTGGATCTTTTTTTTTTTAAATTATATTGGTTTACATACAAAAGTCATATACAGTGTGTTTCCTTTATAAACATGTGTTTCATATATTCCTCTGTTCAAACTGTGTTTCACATTTCACAGTTTCACGTACATTGTGTTTTATAAAATTAGCCATCATTCAACTATGTCCTTTTCAGGTCCCCACTGGATCTTTTCTAATTCCTTCACTCTCTCACTCTGCCCAGGTTAAATGACAAAGGTATGCTTCAGGGCTCTATTTTCTCTCCATACCTATTCAATCTGTATGCTGAGCAAATCATCTGAGAAGCTGGACTTTAACAAGAGGGTGGCATCAGGATTGGAGGAAGACTTATCAACAACCTGTGTTACACAGATAACAAACACGACTTTGCTTGCTGATAGAGAGGAGGATCTGAAGTGCTCACTGCAGGGGACCAAGGACTACAGCTTGCAATATGGATTACATCTCAACACCAAGAAAACAAAAATCCTAACCAATAAGCAACATCGTTATAGATGGAGAAAAAAATTAAAATTATCAACAATTCCATCTTGCCTGGATCCACAGTCAATACCACTGGTATTATCAGTCAGGAGATCATGAGAAGTATAGCATTAGGAAGTCTGCTGTCAGGGATCTCTACAAAATCCTGAACAGCAATGATGTCAGCCTAAAGATCAAAGTGTCCCTTCAGGCCACAGTCTTTCTAATTACTTCTTATGTGTCTGAGAGCTGGGAAATACATGAAGATGATAAAGAATTACGGAATTTGAGTTGTGATGCTAGAGAAGAGTGCTGAATATCACATGGACTGCCCACAGAACAAATAGATCTTGGAGAAAGTGCAGCCAGATGAAGTTTTGCCTCACATATTTTGCACATGTTGTTAAGAGAGGCTATTCCTTGGAAAAAGGACATCATGTTTGGAAAGGTGAAAGGTCAGCAAATAAGAGGAAGACCTTCAATGCAATGGATTGATGCAGTGTCTGTGGCAATGTATTCAGATGTGGTGGGAATGATAAGGGTGGTGCAGAATAAGACAGAGCCCAGGTCTATTGTTCCTGGGGTCACTATGAGTCATACTTGACGACACTTAACGGCTCTACCACCACCACTAGTCTCTCAGAGGAATGCTGACATTCTAGTGAGTTACATATTGGGCAGCTAATGAAAGGTCAGCGTTTAGAATCCATCTAAAGGAGTAAGATTTAGAACCTCAGAAATCTACATCGTGAAACAACTCAGCAGCGCCTTTGGTTTGATTTATTATTCAAAGGCCAGCTTAAATGCCTCTTGTATCATGATGCCTTCCTTCACTGTTTCAGCCACAAGTTATCTGTGAATCATGGGCAGTCTCCTTCACAGGGCCCCTTCTACATAACTCACTGTTATCCCATCAGTTGATCCTGTAGGACAAATGAACTAGTACTGTTACATCTGGTTTCCAATCTGCAAACCATTATGAAAGGATACTGCTTCACCTTTCTCCCATGGAGCACCTTGTGGGTTTAAACCTCCAGTCTTTGGGCTAGCAGCTAAATAATCCATTAATCATTATACCACCAAGGCTTTAAATCCTTTTACCATTATGCCACTAGACTGCCTGATAGATAGGTAAGGTAAATAGTTAACACACTCAGCTGTTAAGTAAAAGATAGGAGATTCAATTTCATACAGAAGCACCTTAGAAGAAAAGTTACCTAATTTTGAGAAGTCAGTCATGGAAAACCTCACGGGGCACAATTTTACTTTGACACACATGGGTCACAATGAACCGAAATCATCATGACAGCAACTAGTATCTCCCTATAGATACTGTGAGTTCTTTGTGGTTTGCAGACTTTTATTGTACTTCTCTGTCAGCACAGAAGTATTTGACTGTTCTTTCTCATTACTCTGTCAAATTCCACTCTCCACCCTTTAAAAATGGTGTCTCTTGACACCCTCTGAATGATGTTCATTCTGACTCCCTCCTTCTCTGTCCTCTGTGCAGATTCTAGCACATTCAGAGCTATAGAATGTGCTGATGATTCCTTTGGGGCACCGTGAGGGAGTGAGCGGAGTGGGAGAGTTAGGACCACAATGTTGAACAGTTTGCAAAGAAAGATTTAAATGCCAATTGAACCCCCTTGGAAGTGTAAGTAGTGGCTATCTCAAAGAAAGCAAACCCTGGGAGACCAGTTAAGAGACCTTTTCCAGAATCTAAACAAAATCTTAGGCAATTCTGAGCTAAATCAGAGATACAGGAAATTAAGAGAAAAAACCAAATGCATTATAAAGAGAAATGCATTGAGATACATGAGGTAATAGGAATAATCTATAACTTTTGAGCTGCATTCTATTTATACTTCCTTCTTCTCATAAGAGACTGATCTTTTAAAATCTATTTTAATTGTTTCATACAATCATTCCCAATTTTTCTTTTAAATTTTATTCTGATTTATTTATAAAGTTTGAATACATTGTTTTTCACAAATATCCTTCCCATTTTCTTCACCCCACTCACCCATTGAATTGTGCAATCTTATGATTAACATCCTACCCCACCGTCCTCATTCTTCTGTTTCCACCCCCCCCCCCCTTGGATCCTCATACTCATTCTACATTAATGGTTTTATACAGCATTTGTCCTTGTGGGACTGAGTTAGTTCACTCAGCATAAGTCTCGTCAGTCCCTCCCAAGTTAGATAGCAATTTACAAAATGATTGCTCCTGCATGCTGCATTTCACTGTATGAACGTACCACAACTGCGTTATGTTTTATAAAATTAATCGCCATAGGACCTTGTCCTGGATCATTACCCTGTCATTTCAGGTCCCTTCCCGATCCTTCCCATTTCTTCCACCCCATCTCTCCACCCACCAAATTGTGCAGCTGTATGGTTTAACCCCAACGGATCCTCACTCCTTTGCTTCCCCCATTTCCCCTTGGGTCCCCATACATGGTTTACTAGTTAACCTTCTATTTTTTTTTTACAATAATGGTCTTATGCACTATTAGTCCTTATGAGACTGAATTAGGTCACTCAGCATAATGCTCTCCAGTCTTTTCCAAATTATGTAGTATTTTCGAAATCATTGCTCCTGAGTGCTGCATAGTATTCCATTGTGTGAATATACCAAGATTTCTCAATCTGTTCAGTTGTGGTTGGACATTTGGGTTGCTTCCATGTTGTTGAAATAGTGAATAATGCAGAGACTGATCTTAACAAATCAACTTTATCATTTGCAGGTCATGTGACTTGTGTAGGGTTTGTATCCCAAACCTGTTCAATGAGGATATCCTATCCTTCTGAGGATTGTTTATGGTAGAGCGTGTGACCTAAACTTATCCGATAGAATCCTTACCCAGGAACTTTGCTGGTACTATCAGAGAAGAAAATGCTGTCGTTCTGGCCCAACTAACACACGTTCTAGAATAAATACAAATGAAAAAACAAAACCAAGGACAGTGACAGAGTCCTCTTGCATCTTTCAGACTATGTCCAACTGTACTTCTCAATTAGGATAATCAATGTATTTAGCTTAGATTAGTCCTATATCGTGTGGTAGAACAAAGATGTGAAGGATGCAATTTGTAGTGCTTTGAATGGAGTGATAAATACAAGGTTTTGGCGTAAAGAGGCTTCCATAAATCCAGTCTAATTATGAGGCCTTTTCTTAATCCGAACACATACTCAAGTCATTCAACTGGATCTATCATCCATCCCAGTTCCTCCACTGCAATCGTAGGCCTGCTTTGAACCCCGTCACATTTGATTGAAGTCCTCCTGAAAGGTCTTGTTTTATTCTCTCAAGGGTTAATACCTGATATCCAAATCTAACCTATATACTATCTTTACTGTCTCCTTCCACTCACAGGTGGCCTCCTGTCTGGTTTTGGTGTAACTAGGGAGCTCTGATGGCTTAGTGGTAAGGAGTTGCACAGTAAGCAGTTCGAATCCACCAGCCACTCTGCAGGAGAAGGATGGGCAGTCTCCTCCCATGTGATGTTTAGTCTCAGAAAACCTGCTAGATGGCCAGCTAGGAGTTGGTTCTGACTTGAAAGCACATAACAACAAGGGTATCTTTGTTGTTCTTAGCTTCCATTAGATTGTCCCACCAGCTCATGGTGGTCTTATGCACAATGGGGTGAAAAACCACGCTATCACCATGACTTGGGGCAGATTGTACTGTTACGATTTTTTTTAAAAACACAAAATCAAAACCTATTGGGTGATTTTCATTCCCACTAATCTGAGAGTATATATGGAATTACTAAAATGATAGTAACTTATGTTTGATATTGTTAATGGGTACAATTCTGGGCTTCAATATGTTTTTGAGTTGTTAATATGTCTTTGGATCCTTTATACTTCAATAATTAGTGGATCTGAAGACCATCTAAGAAACTTAGCTGATGCTGTACTCTGATCTCGACTTTTTCCCATTGTCAATGAGATGGATTGACACAGTGGGCTGGCGCATGTCAGAGATCATGAGGATGCTTCAGAATAGGGCAAGGTTCCAACTTTTTGCTCATAGGGTCCTCATGAATCATAGTCCTCTCAAAGGCACCTAACAACACAACGATGTTTACTGCCTTAGAATAAGTGCTCAGTAAACTTGTTCTTCATGTATGTTATCATCTATCAGGTTGCCCATTCAGTTATCAAAATTTTCTGACGCATGTCAGCTATGGGAATACACTAATTGTATCAGGCCCCTTGGTACGTTTATATTACCTCAAGTTAAGACCAAAGTTGTCTGACTCTTCTGAATAACATGTCACCCTCTTGGCTATATCTCTGGGAAAGAGACCACAGGAGGGTGAGAACTACAGCTATAGTTGTCCTTGAAACTTTGGATCACACTAGTCCTTCTGATCTCAAACTAATTGCCTTTAAGTCTCTTGTAACACATTATGACTCTCAGGGTCAGAGTAGAACTGTATTCCATCTTCTTGTTGTTGTTATGTGCCGTCGAGTTGCTTGCCCCTCATAGCAACCCTATATACCACAGCCCTAAACTCTGCTCTGTCTTAGATACACCCATCCTGATGATCCCTGTCACTGAATCAATCCACCTCATAGAGGGTCTTCCTTTCCTGCTCTGTCCCTCCACCCAAGCATGATGTCCTTCTCCAAGGACTGGTTCCTCCTTGTATGTCAGACAAAGCTTGAGAATCCTTGCCTCCAAGGAGTAGCCTGGTTTAACCCTCTCTAGGATGAACCTGTTCATTTTTTTAGCAGTCCATGGTATATTCAATACTCTTCTCCAACACTACAGCTCAAAGGCATCAATTCTCCTTCTATCCTCCCTAGTCATTGTCCAGCTCTCTGATGCATAGAAAGCAATAGCAAAGACCATGGCCTGTATCAGGTGCACCTTAGTTTCCAGAGTGACACCATTGCTCTTCAGTACTTTGGAGAGGTCCCTAACAGCAGACTTTCCCATCTCAATACATCTTTTAATTTCCTGGCTGCTGGTGCCAAGAGCGTTGACTGTGGAGCCAAGCAAACTAAAGCTGTGAACAATCTCAATCTCTTCACCATCCATCCTGGTGCTGCCAACTGACCCAGTGGTGAGAATATTTGTCTTCTTGACATTGAGCCTCAATCTATATTGAAGTCAGCAGTCCTTGACTGTCTGCAGCAAGCACTTCAGGTCCTCCTCAGTTTCAGCAAGCAGGGTTGTGTCATCTGCATAACGCAGATTGTTGATGAATCTTCCCCCAATCCTGATGCCACATTTCTCCTCACACAGCCTAGCCTCCCCGATATTCTGTTCTGCATACAGGGTGAAAAGGTATGGGGCTAGGACACATCCCTGGCGTACGCTCTTCCCAATTTTGAACCATGCAGTGTTTCCTTGCTCTGTTCTGAAGACTGCCTCCTGGTCCAAGCATAGGTTTCGTATTAGCACAATCAAGCATTCTTCTCAGGGTCAGACACAGTTTGTTGTGATCCACACAGTTAAACACCTTTGCAAAATCAATGAAACACAGATAGACATTCCTCTGGTACTCCCTGCTTTCAGCCAAGATCCACTTAACATTAGCTGTGGTGCTGGAGAAGGGTATTGAATGTACCATGGACTGCCAGGAAAACAAACAGATTCATCTTGGAGAGGATTAAACCAAGCTGCTCCTTGGAGGCAAGGATTCTGGGGCTTCGTCTGACATACTTTGGACATGTTGCCAGGAGGGACGGGTCCTTGGAGAGGGACATCATGCTTGGGAGGGTGGAGGGACAGCGCAGGAGGGGAAGACCCTCTATGAGATGGATTGATTCGGTGACTGGGGTAATCGGGATGGGTGTGTCAGAGGCAGTGCGGTTGGCGCAAGATAGAGCAGGGTTTAGAGCTGTTGTGCATAGGGTCGCTATGAGTCGGAAACGACTCGACGGCACATAACAACAACAACAATATCTTATGTACTACTACCCCTTCTAAACACAGCTTGCACTTCTGGCAGTTCTCTTTGATGTGCTGTTTCAGTCATTTTTGGATAATCTTCAGCATGACTGGTATTTTTGGAAGTAGATTTCTAGACTTCTAAAGACCAAGAATTGATGCAGAGACTGTAACAATGCGCTCAAACACATCAGAGATTGTGAGGATGGAGCAGGGAGGTGCAAAGTTTGGATTTATTGTTCAGAGGACGACTATGAGTAGCCAACTTGACATCATATGAAGAACAACAGGTCTTCAAAGATGTTGCCAGATGGACTCAAACCTCTAATCTTTCAATTAGAAGGTAAGCATATTAACATTTGTACTACCAAGGATTCCACAGCAGGGATCTTTATTCCCAAAGCCACAGGGCCCTCATTCCTACTCATTTCTTTTTTTTCTGTGATCAGCTTCTAAGCATGTTGCAGCTGTTACAGCTTACCCATTTGATCAGTGATGGAGAAAAAACCCACCCCAAACAAGAACCAAAACCCAAAGGATTCCCATCTACAGAATCTCCCAGCTGGAGAATACAGAAAAGCAAATACTTTTGTGTAGAGGATTTGTTCTCATAGCATCTTCAGAATTGTAGGTCACAAGGAGAGGGGGCAAAAGTTAAATAATAAATCCCCAATCATCTTCCAAGATAATAGATACTATCAAAAGTACATTTGCTTTTAAGTTGTTTACTCAGCATTGGTGCTAAACTATCTCCCACCTTGTGAAAACAGATTAAGAGATAAACTGTAGCTTCAGCAAAGTTAATTTATGTAGGGGAAAAGGACCTATCTCGATGGCCTCAATTAACAGATTATATGGTGCACTAACTCATAAAATGCAATTAGGATTCTCAGTTGCAAACTCAGAAACCATCTCAAGCTGGTTCTAAAAAAAAAAGGAATTTGCTGTAATAAGGAGTTTATTTTACAGAAAGAGAAAGAAAGAAAGAAAGAAAGAAAGAAAGAAAGAAAGAAAGAAAGAAAGAAAGAAAGAAAGAAAGAAAGAAAGAAAGAAAGAAGGAAAAAATCCTAAACCAAAGGCCAGAAGAATAAGGACTGGAGCAAGAACCTGGAAAGCTATTTGTATTCCATCTCTGTCTTTGCCTCTGTTCCTCTCCATGAAACTAGTTTATTTTGTTCTTTCTATAGCTGATCTTTGTTGTTGCTTCATTCTGCTAAGAAATGGCTCTTACAGATCTAATTATTGTTATTGCTGTTCTGTGCCGTCAAGCCAACTATGACTCATAGTGACCCTACGTGCAATAGCTCTGCCCTATCCTGAGCTGGAGGGTCAGCTATGGGTCGATTCTGACTCAGCAGCAAACAACAACTCACAGGATAATTTCTAAAGAGGGTGAGTTAATTGGCAAATGGTTTCTTGCTACTTTCTTTTAGAGGGTACAGTGTTGGTCATAGAGCATAAGCTTAATGTAGAATGATCTGAGCTCAAATTCTGACCACCCATTACCAGTAAGACGTGGGCGAGTTATTTACATTTCTCAATCAGTTTCCCTATCTGTGAAGTGGCCATAATGATACCTTCCTCACAGAGCTATTAAGGATTATATGAGATCATCCACATCAAGTGGTTGGCATATGTCATGTATTCTGCCCTCCAAAATGTGTTAATTTGACTAGGCCATGATTCTCAATATTATGTAATTATTCTAACTGTTCTAAATTCTAATCTCTATGATGTTAATCAAGTAAAATTAGAAGCAGTTGTGTAATGATGCAATTATCCTCCCTGAAGCAATCAATCACTCTGTTGTAAGGCCACTAGGGTGGGTGGGATGCAACATTTTCAATCAGGCCATATTCCTGATCTGATGTAAGGGGAATTTCCTTGGTATGTGGCCTCTAATACCTTTTGTTGTATAAGAGATAAAAAGAGAGAGAAACAAGCAAAATATGGAAACTCAGTATAGCCAAAAAAGGACTAGAAGTGGACTTTGCTCTTTGGAGCCAGATCTCTGTGCTGCGAAGCTCCTTGACACAGAGGGAAGTGAAGACATAGAAAGATCTTCAAGGAATTCTAGGCTGACAGAGGCTAAAGGAGACAAAGACCTTCTTCTAGAATCAACACAGAGAGAAAATCTCCCATGAAAGGTGGCATCCTGAACTTGGACCTCTAGTTTCCGAAAATGAATTTTGTTAAAGCCCATCACTTGTGGTCTTTCTGTTAGAGCAGCACTGTATAACTAAGCATGGTGTCTCTCCAGGTCAATACTTGTAAGCAGCTATTAGTATTATAGTCATATTTCATCTAGTATCCTTCACTGGACAGACAATCTCCTCCCATGCAATTAGCTGCCTCTGGAGACCTGCTGGAGGGTCAGCTATGAGTTGGTTCTGACTTGATGGTACACAACAATAACAACAACAACATCTTTCACTGGAGGAACGCTGGTAGCACAATGGTGAAGTACTTAGTTGCTAACTGAAATGTTGGTGGTTGAAACCTTTAAGCTACTCTATGGAAGAAAGGTGTGGCAGTCTGCTTCTGTTAAGATTGTGGTCCTGAAATCGTACAGGGCAGAACTACCCTGCTCTATAGAGTGCTGGAGTTGGAACCAACTGGACATCAATGAGTTTTACCTTTCATTCACTTCTCTGAAGTCCTAAAACACTCTTCTTCTGTAATTTTCTGTCATGAAGTGAATATCTCACAAATAAATCCTCCAATCTCAGACTCAGTTCTGATTTATCAAGAAGATGCCTGGGTCAAAAGACATGGAAAGAATTTTCACGGAGGACGATATTCGAGTGGTAAACAGACACATGGAGAAATGCTCCAAATCACTGGCAATAAGAGAGATGCAAATCAAAACCATAATGAGGTACCATCTCGCTCCAGTAAGAGTGGTAAAGTTTAATAGGGCAGCAAGCAATAGATGTTGGTGAGGATGTGCTGAGAAAGGAACTCTTACACATTGTTTGTGGGATTGTAAAATGGTGCAGCCATTCTGGAAAGTAGTTTGGCGCTTCCTTAAAAAGCTGAACGTAGAAATTCCATATGACCCAGCTATTCCACTACTTGGAATACACCCTGAGAATATGAGAACTGAGGCACAAACTTAGATTTGCACACCAATGTTCATAGCAACATTATTCACCATTACAAGAACATGGAAACAGCCCAAATGTCCAACCACACACAATGGATTGAGAAATTATGGTACATTCACACAATGGAATACTATTCAGCACACAGGAGCAAAAACTTTGTAAATGATTACCTAACTTGGGAGAGACTGGAGAGCATTATGCTGAGTGAACTACCTCAGTCCCACAAGGATAAATATTGCATAAGACTGTTATGGTAGAATGAGTATAAGGATCCAAGAGGAGTGGGAGAGGCTAAAAGCAGAAGCATGTGGGTGTGCAGGGGGAGGGGGAATTAATCATTGGGTTATACAATTTGATGGGTGGGTGGGGTGAGGGAAATTGAGAGAATTTGTTCGAATTTTATGAGAATTTTGTAAATAAACTAATGAAAAGAAAAAAGTCAACTTGAGGAGGGGGAAGGGATGGAGAAGTGGTAAAATGTGCAACAATGAATGAATGAAAATCTAACTTTTCTGTAAACTTTTGTTAAAATTACAATTAAAATAAAAAAAAAT
>NW_006399921.1:3933772-3941753 GCF_000299155.1 Elephantulus edwardii | reverse complement strand
ACGCCCAGGGATATCAGGGTTAGGAGGAAAACCACCAACCCACAGGTGTGTCTTGCCATAAAACTCTAAACACCACGGAGTCCTGTGACGCTGGCTCACTGTAGCTTAGTTGGATGTACAAGATTGGGGTGGGTGGGGGAGGTTTAGGATGCTTTGGAGTGACAACAGAGGAAAGCAAAAATATTATTAGCACTCAAGTAAATCAATCACAGATGGCTTTCAAAAATTAACCCAAAAGCCGAATGCTCATTTTAGAATGTGCCTGCTTTCTTGAAATAACCTGGACATGTCCCAAGAACATCTCCCATACAAGGAGTCCAACAATCACTGCTTCAGCTGGAAATCTTAAAAAGAAATAAATAACAAGTCTTTGTTTGTTCAATCTTTGCTGCTCTCATTCTATCTGACAACAGTTAAACAGACGGTTAGCAAATAAAGGACATGAATCTAGGGCCCCACCTCCCACCCTGGTTAGGAAATGGGTCCACTCTTGAGTCTACAAGATCTTGCGGAAAGGAGCCTTTTTCTCTGTGTGTCCAGGGCATGACTATTATCAAAAGGATTCCAGAATTTCCTTCCCTCTCCTGCCTCCGACAGCCAGTGGCTTCTTTCACTGGGGTTGTTTATTGTGCAATTAATGAAAGGTAATGGTCCCTGCTGGTAATTTATCAGGGACCCTGAAACTCAGACTCACCTACTGATTTACATGAACATTTTTTCCTCTTTCTTAGTTACCCAGGTCTCTAAAGAGTTTGTCAAGCTCATAAAATCTCAAGTTATTATTCTCAGTGATTCTGCACTTTTCTAAGATCCTCATGTAAAAAACACAAAAGGGCCTACAAGGGGCAAAAGCACCATTAGCTCTTCTCTTTAGGCCTGTTCTCTGCTTTACTCTACAGGGGAAAATCTCAGCCAAGAAAGAGTTCCTGAATGGCTGGCCAGAGCCCCAAGCTGTACTCTTTCCCAAACTTCCAATACATGGTTAAAAATCATAGCTAATGCTTCATGGAAATAAATACTTCAGAACCACTTGCTTTCTGGCCTGCCAGATGGCTTCATTTCACACTTCCAACTGTGTCAGACTCCAAAAAACTTAGTGACACAAATTTTGTGGTGAGGTTTATGATCCTAGAATGGAAATCAGGATAGTGGATGGGCTAATGGAGGAAGATTCCCCACCCCCATACTCTATTTTCGCTTTTAAAAAAAAAAATAAAAACAATGAGTCCCACTTGCTTCACTAGAGTAGCAGCCTAGTCACATGGATATTGCTCACAGGTAATTCAGCAGCAAAAGAAATCTCATTAGAAAATACACTCAGCAGAAGCTCTTGCATTCATATGTACCTCCCACACACACTGTCTCCACCCCACCACACAGCCTCCATCAGTTTAACCACCTTCATCTGCTTGTGCTCCCTGCCTGGGTAGACTCAGCACCAGACCTCAAGATGGGTCATGGCTTAGGATTCCTTGCTCACACACAAGTATCCAAGTACAATCGGAAGCAGAGGACCCTCAGTTCCCTGTAAATTCACTCTCTGTTTTCTTTTAAGTTTGTCCTGGCTATTTTCCAGCCCTTGTACTGACAAAGGCAACAGGATAGTAAACCACCCAATCTCTTGTTGTTGTGTGTTTTTTAGTAGTACGAGTACCATGCCTGATCCAAGCCATGGTTGTTGTTGCAATTACTTGCTATGCATCAGAGAGCTGGACAATGACTAAAGATGACAGAAGAAGAATCAATGCTTTTTAATTGTGGTTAGAGAAGAGTGTTGAACATATCATGGACTGCCAAGTTTGTCCTAGAGAGGGTGAAACCGATTTGTTTTAGAGGTAAGGATTCTGAAGCTCCATCTGACATATTTGGGGCATGTTGCCAGGAAGGACTAGTCCTTGGAGGAGGACATAATGCTTGGAAGGGTGGAGAGTCAGCACAAGAAAGGAAGACTTAGCAGGAGATAGATTGACACAGTAACTAGGGTAATAGGGGAAGATGTGTCAGAAACATTGAGATTGGCTCAGGATAGCGCAGACTTCAGAGCTGTTGTACATAGGGTTACTATGAGTCACAAAAACTCGACACATAACAGTAAAAACAGAAATATCGCTATTACACAAATAATAAAGATACATTTAAAAAAATTAGAAAATAAGGATATATAAAAGATGCTAAAGCTTAAAACTTACCCACATAAACTACCCTGAATCTTAAAATGCAGAGAAAACCACTATAGACTGTTTAATGTATGTTCTTCCAGATTTTCTCTGTAGGAATTTTTTTTTAAAAAAAGCACACTGTGAGAGTTATTTCCAACTCATAGCAACCCTATATAGAACTATATAAAGAAACAAAAATTCCCATTTCTGTTGATTCTGACTTACAGCTACCCTGTGGGACAGAGGAAAACTTCCTCATATGGTTTTCTGAGGCTGTAAATTTTTATGTAAATTTTCTCCCACAGTGTAGCTATTTAATTTGAATCAACAACATTTCAATTAGTGGGCTCAGTGCTTAAGTACTATGCCATTAGGGCTCCTTATAGCACTACATACACACACAGGAATTCACAATATCTTTTGTTACACCAGGTTCCTACTACTTCTACTGTTTTGAAAAGTACTTTTTTATGTAATCATAGATTGTAAATATGTTTTTGGACTATAAGACCTTGTACATGCAAATATGAACACAAATATATACATGCATGCTTACAAAACATATACACACATACACAAACGTACCCACAGATGCACATGTTTGCACAAATACACACGAAGAGGCACACACCATCAGCATCTCTTGTAGAAAGGAGCAAGCAGCCTCATCATTACAAGAATGCTAGCAAGTTGAGTGTCTCAGTGTTTATATGAACAGCAAGAGCAGGAAGTTAGTGTCCGCCCTGATTCACGTGGGTGGACGTGCAAGCCTCAGCCCTGGGCTGACATAGATGTGGAGGGTAGGAACCTCATTAGAAGCAGAGGAGAAAAATCTGAGGTCAACTGCCTGCATTTGCATTAAGACAAGGAAGACTGGCAGCAAGGTTGTGGAGCTTAAAGTGTGGGAGAGACGCCTAAGGAGAGGTCCTTGCACTTTCTCATCTACCCTTTAGTACAGTTCAGCAAAAGAAACCCAAGTCAGCAGAGCAGTGGATGCTGCCTTCCCTTCTAATCATCATGAGAAATGCCTTGTCCTTGGCAGCCTCCTTTGCCTCTCTATCAGTCCATGACACCAGCTGCGAGAGTTTTAGCAGCTGGGAGCATCCTGTAGGCCTGCCAGCCAACCTCTCCCTAAACCCAAGGGAACTGCCACCAGCCACATGTTCCCTGCCAACAAGCCTGGCAAGTAAGCTACACTGCGGAAATCATTGTCTCTGAACAGCCCATTCCTCACCTAACAGGCAATTTTACTGTAAGCAACTCATAGGCCTAAGCACACAGCGAGTGAGCTCCTGGAGCCCCAGGTACCAGCAGCTTTTGCAGGAAGCCATGATGACTATAAGACACCCAGATGACTGACATACAACATTCTTAGTGCCTACCACAGAATGTAGTCTGAATAACACCCAGTTATACATTCATTCATCCAACAAGCATTCACAGAAGACTTTATTTACTGAAGACTCTGGAGTGGAGCCCAAGATGTTATTCCAACCTACTGAAGGTGTCCACTTGGTCACCTCCAGGGACTAAGGGCTACAGTAAGCCAGCTCAGCAGCCTTCACCACTCCTTCCCCACCCATCAGCATCTTCATAAAAGCAACTACTGCCTTGAGCCATGGAAGCTGAGCTCATCAGGAGCTCATTAGCAATGGTTTCTCCTACTTACTTGAGGAACTGGAAAAGCAGTCTTTGTGTTTTTGTTGAACTTGACCCTTACTGAAGTTGGTGGTGGTGTTAGATGCCATTGAGTTGGCTCTGACTCATAGCAACTCTACTACAAAAGAGCAAAATCCTGGAAACCCTAAGCCTCTGTAAACTTTCATTAAAACTAATAAAAAATTTTTTAAAAAACCAAAAAAAAAGAGCAAAATCAGTATCCAGTTGTCATTAGATGCCATAGAGTCAGCTATGACTCACAGCAACCTTACGAACAGAACTGAAGCGCGCCCTGTCCTGCACCATCCTCATCATCTGTGATACTCTTGTCCATTATCATAGTCACTATGTCCATCCATCTTGTTGAATGTGTGTAGTTTCCCTGTTGACTTCCTAGAGCATGGGACCAAACCTCTTGTTGGCTCTCTGCTTGATCCTGACCACAATTCAGGGCACTAAATCCCAGGGTGGGAAGGGTGGGAGGAAGGGAGGAAATTATATAACAGTGAATGATTTTTTTTTTAAGTGAACTGAGGTCGGGTAGGGAGGAAAGTGTGCAACAATGAATTCATGAAAATCCAACTTTTCTGTAAACTTTCATTAAAATAACAATTTTTTTTAAAAAAGAAAAGGACATCATGTGTGCAAAGGTGGGGAGAGTCATCCTAAGAGAGGAAAACTTTCAATAGGATGGATTGAAACAGTGACAGTAACAATGGGCTCAAGTACATCAGAGATGATGAAGATGGCATTAAATAGGATAAGGCTCAGATCCATGGTTCTTAGGGTTGCTATAAATCATACTCAGCTTGAAGCCACACAACAACAACAACAATTCTTTGAGCTTCTTCAGTAAATGCTTTAAGTCTTCTTCACATTCTAAGAGAAAGATTGTGTCGTGTGCATAACGTGGTTGTTCATGAGTCTTCCTCCAATTCTTATGTCACTCTTTTCACGAACAGTGTCTCAAGTGATTTGCATACAGATTGAATAAATATGGAGCAAGGATACAACCTGGATGCACATCTTTCCTGATTTTAAACCATGCAGTGCTCCTTTGTTCTCTTTAGACAACTGCTTCTTGATCTATGTATAAATTTGTCATGAATTCAATTAAGTGTTCTAGGATACCAATTCTTCTTAATGTTAGTCATACTTTGTTTTCCCCCACACTGTTAAATACCTAAACATAGTCAAGAAAACAAAAGTAAACCTCTATCTGGATCCTCAGTTATCAGCCAAGATCCATCTAACATCAGCAATGATGTGTCTTGGCCTCAGCCTCTTCTGATGCTAGTTTGAATTTCTGTCAGTCTCTTGTGACATACTGTTGCAGCCATTTTAAGTCTTCAGCAAGACTTTACTTGCATGTGATATTAACTATATTGTTTAATAATTTCTTCATTCTGAGCTTTAGATACCACAAATGGCCAGGCCATACACTCACCTCTGTGGCTTCGGAAAGATTCATCCTGACTGACAGCTTCCCTAAGATGACAGGAAATAGAGAAGAGACACTTTCCTGAAAGACAAACAGCTCTTAATTACTAAAAGAGGAACAGAGAGTGTAAAGGATTAAAATAATTACATCAGCCACAATCATTGAAGTAAACACATTTAAGGAATTGAGCTTGAGAAGAAAGAGATGCTGGATGTCTAAGTTTTATCATTCAAAATTTTCCTGTTTGTTTTATGCGAAGTAATTATTGTAATAAGGAGAAAGGATGCTATGTAGATGGGTGGAAATATGCAAATAGGTCGTATTAGTCTATCTACAAGGGGATTGGCCAACCTCGCAAGAAGGTTTGCTGTTCTAGCCATTAAATTGAACAAGTCAAAGTGAGAGACGAACAGAAATTCTGGTGCCATTGAAGAAACAAGAGAATGTAGGATGCCCTTCTTGCTCCAACTACATCCATGGCAGCAACAGCCATAGCAACAACACTTAAGGCCAAACTGGAGAATTAATGTAAGATGAGACATTGGGGGGTAGAGAAACCAATATTGGCAGGACTGAGAACTTTGTTGGACAATTGGAACTAGGGCAGGAGTGGAGGGAATCCAAAATTGGCAGGACTGGAAACTTAGAAAAATGGCCTAGAGCCATGAGGTCCTAGACTCAGGTGCCTACGTGTACATTTTTGGGAGCTGTCTTGACTATATTGTGTTATTAATCAGAATTACAACTTTTTGACTTATCCAATACGGTTGTTATATTTTGGAGGAACGTTCTTCTACTTTGTACATCACTCTTTGTCAATTTGTTGTACTGAGGTAATCTTGGCTTGCTGTGATGCTAAACTTGTGCCCCTGGGGTGTCAAATATCATAATGGTTTCCCAATACAGACAGTGTTTGGTGGAGCTCCCAGTTGTAAAGAAGGTTTGGAAGCATAAGTGGCTTCTACTTCTTAAAACACATGCCTGTGGGAACTCTATGAACTTAGAGAAATAATGAAAGTTATAGAAAGGCATTAGATCTTTTGTTCATAGAGTTCCTATGAGTCATACTCCACTCGATGGCAATAAAAAATAACAACAACAATGTGGTTGTATGTGGTCTTTGAGCTATCACATTGGAATTTGGACCCAGAAAAGCTATAAGATTGGTGTTGAGTAGAAAGAGGTATGGGAGCATAGGGGAATGTCTGATTTCATGGGAATCGATTTTGTGTTACTGATGCTATTGATGGGGACAGTTCCATGTTGTTATGCACCTCTTATTCTGAACTGTTGTCATACAAATAATACCTAATTATATTAATGCTTTTAAAGAGTTCTTTTCTTCATCTATTTCTAATATAGTGTTTATTATTTATCCCCTCTTTTCTTAGTTTTCCTCCAAACCCCATGTTCATCCTGTTTTATAACAGGAGTGTTATGTAGCATTTGTTCTTTTATGACCGAGATATTTCACTCAGCATAGTGTCCTTCAGGGACACCCATGTTGTGTAATATTTTATTGGTTCCTTGTTTTTCAATGCTACATAGAATTCCATTGTGTGAATATGATGCCTTTTCCCAAGGTTGGTCCTTAGCTCTGGTAGCCTAGTGGCAAGAAGCTGCTGTGTAATCCTGAAGGCACACAGTTTGAATCAACCAGCTTCTCCACTGAAGAACGATGGGCAATCTCCTCCTGTGTGATTAACAGCCTCTGAAAACCCACCAGAAGGTTAGCTATGAGTTGGCTCAGACTCTATGATACACAACACAACAACATGCCCAAAGTAGGTAAGATGATGTTTCACCATCCTTGCTTCCAAGGAGTACCCTGTTTGCACTTTCCCCAAGAAGTATTTCTCTAAACTTGATTCCAGTTTGTCTCTTAAGAACTTCATAGTTTTAGGCTTTTCTTCCAGGTCTCTGATCCATATTTTTTTTATGTATGGTGTGAGATATGGATCCTGTTGTCAGTACCATTTGTTGAAGAGGTTATTTCCCCATTTGATAGGATTTATTTACTTGTCTAATATCAGTTAAACATAGATATCTGGGTCCATTTCTGGGTTCTCAATTCTGTTCCATTGCGTACAATCTGGAGAGGATAAAATTGATGAATGGGATCTTCTAAAGATTAAATCCCTGCACACATTAAAGACATTTTCCAACAGAGTGAAAAGAAAACCTACTGACTAGGAAAAAACATCTGTCAGTACCACTGCAGACATGGGTCTCATATCAAAAGTTTACAGGATCCAACAGGGCTTCCACAGGAAAAAGACTGATAACCCATTTACAAAACGGGCAAAAGACATGGAAAGACTTTTCACAGAGGAAGATATTCAGATGGCTGGGCAGAAGGGAGACTTGAGGGCGGGCACAAGGAATTCCAGCCGAGATACCCAGCATTTCCGGTGTGCTCCTGGGCGGAAGTGAGACTTGCGGGCGGGCACAAGGAATTCCAGCCCAGATAAGAGAGGAAGAGGCGTTTTTCCAAGGTACCCAGCATTTCCGGCGTGCTCCTGGGCGGAAGGGAGACTTGACGGATTGGCCACCCACTTCTGAAATAGCAGGCCTCTGAAAACCCTATGTACAACAGAACACATGCAGACTAACAGAAAGGAAACCCTAGGTAGAACTATCAAGTATGGAAATACAAAGGAGGAGGAACAGTTGTAAGCAGACCCTAGTGATTGGTACATGGAATGTGAGAGCCATGAATGAA
>NW_006399921.1:3918373-3931034 GCF_000299155.1 Elephantulus edwardii | reverse complement strand
CGGGATGGGTGTGTCAGAGGCGGTGCGGTTGGCGCAGGATAGAGCAGGGTTTATGGCTGTTGTGCATAGGGTCGCTATGAGTCGGAAACGACTCGACAGCACCTAACAACAACAACAACAACAACAACAACAACAACAACAAACACATAAACAAATGCGCAAAATCACTGGCAATAAAAGAGATGCACATCAAAACCACAATGAGATACTATCTCACCCCAGTAGTAGTGGTAAGGTTTAGCAAGGCAGTAAGTAATAAATGTTGGAGAGTATATGGAGAGATTGGAACTCGCATACACTGTTGGCGGGATTGGAAAATGGTACAACTACTCTGAAAGACAGTTTGACATTTCCTCAAAAAGTTAAACATAGAAATTTCATATGACCCAGCTATTCACTGCTTGGAATATACCCCAAGAAAATTAGAACTGAGACACAAATGGATATTTATACACCAATGTTCATAACAGTGTTATTTACCCTCACAAGAACATGGCAATAGCCCACATGTCCAATCATAATCAAATGGATTGAGAAATTGTGGTATGTTTACATGATGGTATACTGTGCAGCACTCAGATGCAATGATTTTAAAAATTACTGTTAGATTGTTCCCTGCTCTAGTCTCATCACTTCTTTCAATATGTTTTCCTGGACACTACCAGAAACTAGAGAGTTTAGATATCAGGAAAAAGATAGACAATCTCCTCCTATGCAGTTTACTGCCTCTGAAAACCCAATGAAGAGTTAGCTAGAGGTAGGTTCAAACTCAATAACACATAACAAAAACAAGAAGAGTATACTTTTAAAAAATACATTATGATTTATTTTAAAATTATGAAATACCAATATGACTATGACATATCTTTACCCAAGATACTTCCATGACTTACTCAACATAATCTTTAGTCCAAACTCCTTAGGTCATGCTAGACTTTCATGTCCATTCTTAGCTCTTATCACTACTTCTTATCTTCCTCTTTTCTTTACCCTTAACACTGCCACCACCTCACACTGTGTACTCCAACTTCACAAGCCTTCTTATTTTCTCCTTTGTGAGCTACAGCTCTTGAATTGTTTCCTATTGTCATTGCCTCTTCTCTGCCAGGCAGAATCATGCCCACCATCCTAACCCAGCTCAAGGGATGCTGACTTCTTCAGGTAGATTTGTCCCATCTCTCTTTTGTGCTCCTCCACATTCTGTTAAAAACTTCTGTCACAGTACATGACTCTCTATATAGACAACAGCTTCTTTACATGACAGTTTCAATGTCAGGATGAAAAGTATAGTAGGGGAAAGGTTTACATCTTAGTTGACTCTGAGCACCCAGCCCCTGGCAGAGTGCCTAAGTACACAATGAAGATTTGATAAATGAGTAACTAAGCATATGAATGAATAAAGATGAGGTAATGTGTGTACCCAATGGATAGCATGACTCACAGAGATTTTGCCAGTGATAACATCTAATCTGAAACAAGTCGGACAAGCAAACCCAACTAACTACTTCCTCACTCATTCTCTTTCCACTTCCATTGTCATCTTGTCATTGTGCTATACCAAAGTGGATGGCACAGCTGATGAAGCAAATCAAAGCCTATCTGATATTCTGCACATTTTAGAACAGCTGCTTGTTTGGGTTTCCAGCACTGGCATTATTATGAATGGGCAAAAAGCTGTGTAGCCTCAGTGGCAACCCATTGGCTCTTGGCTACCTGAGGACTAGAGTCCTGCCTGTCTTGTTAACAGTTACAGCACAGGTCTGGCACTTAGAAGACCCTGACTACGTGGTTGAACAACTGATCAGTCAAATGCCATTTCATTTTAACCTACTGACACTCCTCCTCTGCACATGCGTTACCACTTTTCCAGTACAGTTGGAGCTGCGTCCTTGACTTACTCATAGGTCAGTAACCCAGCCTTAGTCCATCTTGAAGACTGATTCTCTGCCTTCCAGAGTGATAACACCTGAGGATTGATCTGACCAGGCTGGAATCCTCCATGAGGGTGATGAGGCTGAGCATGTCTTTTGGCAGACCAGCAGAGCATGAGGGTATGTCAGCCCTGATCAAGATGCTGATGGGTGCTGGTGGAGAGGGACAGCTGTGAGATAAACGATGTATATGCTCCCCTGGCTCTGCAGATCATTGAGGAACTTATGCCAAACTGTAAGACTACAAAGTAAGAGAGTGCTTTATATAACAGGAAGAGCAAAGAATGAAATCTGTTGTCACAAGGAGGCATTAAAAGAAACTCACTAGGCAAAGTCAGTGAATTGAAGATTAACACAAAAGTTAAACTCAATGAGAAGATGACCCTTTTATTCTCTGTCATCAGTTGCTGGTGCCTCTGGTATGGAGGAGAAATGAGGTCCATAGTGGAGGGAAAGGAGAGGACAGAGAACACTAGGTGGATGAGGGATGAAGCAGTGATGTGGGTCTGCTCTGTCACCTCCAAATTTTGCTCAGTCAACACCTTTTCAAGACCACCAGACAGGGGTGTTTCTTCCCACCTTGACAGAAGATGGGGCAACCAAGAAACCTAAGGAGAAAGGAGAAAAACGGAATGTGGGGCAAGGGCGGGGGGGCTATTGGGAGCACTTCTTAGAGTTGGGGGCATGATGCTAGTGAGGGCCCCACTCAGAGCTACAGTAAGTATAGGGAGCCTGGGAAATGAGGGACTCCAGTACACAGGCTTGAGAAATTCACAATGAATGGGGTCAATCCATATATGAATAGCCTCTTAGGAGGAGGAAAGGAGGCGGGTGTGTGGGATTGGCACATTTCTGACTTTGGTGGTTGAGTATGGATGTTTCTATTCAACAGCTTTATGATGAACAATTGTATTACCTCTCCAAGCTTCTGCCTCCTTATCCTTACAACAGCAGCAGTAGTACATTCCACTTAGAGCTGCTGTGAGTAGGAGTGTTAAGTACCTGTGACGTACCGAGCACAGTGCTTGACAAATAGTACATCTCCTGTAATACTGCTTCTTTTATTTGCAAGTCTAAATTCATATTGGCATAGAAAGGAGCTCTAGTGGTGTAGTACATTATGAGATGCACTGCTAACCAGAAAGGTCAGCAATTTGAAGCTATCATTTATTCGTCTTGAGAAAGATGGGCAGTCTACTCCCATAAAGATTTAAAAACTGGTTCAAGGGCCGCTGTGAATCAGAATGGACTCGACGACAGTGGTGGTTTTGTTTTATATGTTTGCATAGAGCGTGCTCACTCTACAGAGACACTTCATTTTATTAGGACTTGCTTCTTTTGCTTTACAATATTTGTTTTTAACAAATAAAAAGTTTGTGGCAGTTGGGAACCTGCAGATGAATGGGTCTGAGAAAGCCAAGGCCTGAAGATGCCCCCAGGCCCAGTTGCCCTCTGAGCTTTTCTCCAAAGAAGCCACTCTTGTCCTTCACACCCTACCTCACCTCAACCCTCGGCTCTATTACTTCAGCTTGTCTTGCTTCAGGTTCCTCATTCACAAGACAAAAATAGTAATGCCTTTGTTGTAGGACTATTGGGGAGACTCAGTGTTAAAATACTTGGCACAGTGTCTAGATTCTCTGTAAATTTTCATGTTGACTGAAAAAAGAGAAAGGCTTTGTTTTCAAGGTTCTGGAACCTTTCATTCCATGCCCCTTTCCACCTCCCTCTGTGCGCCTGTGCCTTCACCAGATGGCCTCCCCTTTCATGTTGCCAAAGCCCCTCTGATGTGCCCTCAGCCAGGTCTGTTGTCCCCATACCACCTCATGTCCCCAAGTCACCTCTTGCCTTTTTTTCTCCATTCAGACTTGCTTAAGCTCATTAAAATTGGTCCTAAGTGCCGGACTCTGTGATTTCACATCAAAGCCCAACTGCGTTTTTAAGAAAGTACTTGTTCATCTGAATAAATCCTTGTTAGTGGGATTTCAGGACTGATCATCTTGACAGGAAAGCCTAGAGTGAGCAAACAAGCTTAGGTGGAAGGCTTTTATAACACACTTTGTCATAAACGAGTGGGTTAATCTGCTGGTATCAAAGCCTCTCAAACTCGTTGCCATTGAGTTGGAACCACCCACAGACGACCCCCCCCCCGCCCCAAGCAGGTTTTTGGAGGCTGTAAATCACCTGGGAGGAGATTGCCCAGATTTCTTTCAGCTGGTAGATTTAAAACCATCTGAAACTTGTGCTAACTCAAAGGCTACACATCTCCCCAGGTTCACCTCCACCAGTGGCTCCTTGGGCGTGAAGATGGGCCATTTCCTGCCATGAGGATTTACTGCCTCAGAAGCCTGATGGAGGGTCACTCTGAGTCAGAACCAGCCAGACACCAGTGCATTCTTTGTTTTGAAGAGATTATACCATAATTCCCAGATCTGCACAGGCAGCAAAAGCGGCTTGAGGAACTCTTCAGAAAATCATTTGATTCTACCCTAAACATTTTTTCCCCTCTCTTGGGGTGGTGAAGAGACTAAAGGCCTGGGTGACAATGCCATATGCTCTTAAGGCTAAACAACAAAAACCCAAACCAGCTGTTATCAAGTGCCTTCCCCACATGCCTCTAAGCAGAGCTGTGCCTCTCAAAGCTTTTGTGGGGATTTTTAGAGCAAATCCCCAGACCTTTCTTTTGAGGTGCCTCCGAGTGAATTCCAACGGCCAGCCTTTTGGACAGTAGCCCTGACCCGGGCCACCCAGGGTCTCCTTTGGAGCTGTAATTCATAACCTAAGCTCGATTGCCTTACCTTCCTCAGCCACTAGTTTCCACAGAGCACCATGTCTTCTAACTACAGCCAGTGTTGCACTGGGCTGTTTTTGTGTTTGTGCTTTCTCCATTTTTTTAAATTTTATTTTATTTAAAGCCTTGCTTTTTAAATAATTAATTTTAATGAAACTTTACAGAGACTTAGGGTTTCTAGTCATTCATTGTTGCACTTTTATCCCTGTCCCTCCACCCCCCCAATTCACTCTTCTCCTTGAAAAGTGAAAGAAAAACTCCTTCATTGTTATGCAATTTCTCCCCCAAAGTCCACTCCACTGTACAGCCTTCATTCTAGACTTCTGTATTGACAATAGTACCCAGTCATATAGCTCTCTTAAACAGTTCTCTCCCTCATCTGTTTCAATGTAGTATACATCATTCCTCCCCTCCTTCTCTGCCTTCCCTCAACCCCGATGTCAGTCCTGTTTTACAACTGTGGCCCTATGCATTCTGCACTATGGAGGCTGGAGGTTGAGCAGCAGCTTGTAAACACCAGCTTGCGGACCTTTCCCCTAGTCACAGAAACAACTCCCACTCTTCAGAAGGGAGAGTCTCAAATTAGCCTTAAGAGTTACAGTTCTCTCTGCCTGAGCTTTTGAAACCAGGCCATTGCCTGGGGTTTTAATTTTCCAGCACAGCAATCAAATGGCAGTACACCAGAACAATCCATGTGAGTAGAGATGCTGTGTCTTCTCTCCCCAGTCAAGCAAGCTTATTCTTGAACTCTAGAATCTTGACAAAGACATACAACTAACCCATTGGTTCTTAGTTGTTTCCAACTCTAAGCTATAAACACTACAGGACAGAGTAGAATTGCCGCACATAGTGTGTCTGGGGCTGAAATCTTTACCAAAGCAGACTGCTACATCTTTCTCCCTCAGAGCAGGTGATGGATTTGAACCGCCTTCCTTTTGGTTAGCAGTTGAGTTCTTTAGCCACTGTGCCTGCAGAGCTCCTTCTCAAAAGAGTATATACTATGTCAATATACTTCTCATTTGGTGCTTCTTGACCCTGGAGACATTTGGAGTCACCTGGAAGGTGTTCAAACAATACCATTGCCTGTCCCACATGCCTAGGTTGGACATCATGCTTGTCAAGGTGGAGGGGTGGAAAAGGAAAGGAAGACTCAACCAGGTGGGTTGACAGGGTGAGTAGGGCAATGCACTTGAGTGTGTGATTGTGAGGATGGCATGGGATAGAACAGTGATCAGATCGGGTTTTTCATAGGTTCACTATGAGCTTGATTGAACGGCACCTAACAACCACCAGGTTGGATTGGATGAGGATAGGCCCCAGAGCCCTAGCATGATTCTGATGGGCTGCTAGTTTCAACACTCCAGCTTTTGAATGCTGCTGTCAGTCTAGTATTCAGACTGCCCTCTAGACTTTGCCAAGTGGCTTCCCATGCCCCAAAAGGAACCTGGGCAGCTTTTCACCCTCAGGGAGAGACAAATGCTCACTTTTTCTTCTCTGTCCCTTCTCCTATGGCCCAGTGAGGCAGGATATAGGCCAGATTTCTTAAACTGAGGCAACGAAAGCCATGTTGATAGAAAAAGGTTTTATTAGAGAGCTCACCTTCAATAGTCAAAGCCAAGATTCTCACAGAGGACAAAAAACCATAATCACTCAAGCAGCTGGCTTAACCATGAAGGGAAATATTTGGGAAGAGTGTGTGGGTTTTGTTCTTTTTCTAGACCAGGTCACTGAGAACTATCTGAAAATTCATTGCCAAGGGAATCTACCTTGTATTGTTTGGGGCCCTCTCACCTGGAGTCTCATGAGGGTAGGCACACTTCCTCTGGAGACAAATAGTATCTGCCTGAGCAGTCATGCATGAGAGGTTTATGTTGAAAGCCGGAGCTGGGAATCCCCTTTATTAGCTACAAGAAAAAAATATACAAACGGTAGACGATGAGGGTTGGGTGCTGGTGAGTGGTCTTTTTGGGAGGACTGTGTTTGACCATCCTAGAGAGCCATCCAAAAAATCTTTGGAAATAAGACCTCACCACCCTTGCTTGTAACTCATTCTTTGTCTGGCAATACTTGTAGTCCAACCACTCTTTCTCACATCCAAATCCCTCCTATTGCAATACGACTATTGGGTTTCCGGCATGTCCTTGTCTGAAACAAAGGACGGCTGTCTTCCCTGGACTATGCTCTTGGGGATTAATGGGAGGTTAGTGGTAGAGGATAAACACAGAACCAGAACAGTCTGGCCTTGGTTTTGAAATAACCCTCAGGCAAACTTCTGTCCCTTCAGGACCCTAAGGAGCTAAACAGAGGACATTTGGATTGAGAGTCCTAGTTTTAATTCCTGGAATGAAAATAGTGACTTATGGTTGTTTGTTATTGGGGCCAATACTTCATGTCTGCGTTTATGAGATGAGACAAAAATGCATGAGGACAGGCTACATTTAAAGAAGAAATCATCTTGATTTGCGTTCAGTCCACTGCTCCTTTCCTCTCCCCATAATTACTATCAATTGTTTCATGTAAATTCCCCAGAGGAGAGGAAGAAAATGTGGGCCTTGTAACTATTTTATGTCACATAAGGAAACTAGGACAATAGGAACAGCAGCACAAGGCTGAGGCATTTAGAGTCTGTAGATTTGTTCCAAGAAACAAGTTTATACATTGATAAACTGAACAGAGTTAGTCATTTGAGGACCTTAGGGGACTTACCTCAAGGGTCATGTTCCTGTTTGTGGATGTGCAGTCGCTGTTCATGGCTCCACAGGCATTCCCAGCGCTTGGACGGGGGGAAAAATCTAATCGACTTTATGACTAATTGGTTGACAAGAACCTTAACAATCTGTTGGGCAGAATTTCTTACTTCCTTTTCTCCCTGCCTTCCTGCCATACTGCTTTGTTATTCCTGTCTCTTTCCAGTTTCCCCCATTGGGATAGCTCTGTTCTCAATGTTGTCTAAGGCAAATTACCAAAATAGAATTTATGATTCATTGACCCAAATTACATTCCCACTGACAATATCTGCAGAGATTCTGCTCTTTACAGTGGCTTGCTGACTTTACTGAAAACATAGGTCACTCCCTGGAATTTACTCACCCCAGGAAGGCCAAGAGCAAATTCAATTTTATATCCTCAGAAGTCCTTGATAAAGAACAGCCTGGTCTTGGCAATTCACTGCAAGTTTTCAGAAACTTCAAGAAAGCAAACTTGCTAGGATTTTGCTATGAATTGCAGTGAAATCTTGAGGCATATCTGAGAGATGACTTTATGAATAGAAATATTATTTTCCAAAGTGACAGCTGAGAATAGGGTCTCAATCCTACTTTGTATTCTGAGATGTTTTGTTGTTGCTAACTGCCATTGAATAGTTACTCAGTTCATGGTGAACCCCATCACAACAGTGCTGGTCCTTTGCCTTTACTATTATAAATTGCAGAGCACACTAGTATAATCTACAGGGTTTGCATTGGCTGATTTTCAGAAGTAGATCATCAGCCTTTGTCCTGTTTCATCTTAGTCTGGATGTTTGCTGAGGGCTGCACCACGACAAAAGCCACCACCGGTTGATGGGTAGCTCTTGTATACGAGGTACACTGGATAGGAATCAAAGCTCAGGATTCTCCTGCACATTGTTGTTGTTAAAAACAGTTAACTATGACTCATAGCCACCCTGGGAACAACAGATCTGAACCTTGCCCTATCCTGCGCCATTCTCATGCAATGCACCATGCTCAAGTCCATTGCTGCAGTCACTATGTCAATCCATCTCCTTGAGATCTTTCTCTCTTTCAAGGATATCTTACCTTTCCCAGCAATATGCCTTTTTCCAACAGTGGTCTAGTGGCAAGAAAGTGTATCACAGTCACAAAGGCACACACTTTGAGGCCACCAGTTGCTCCACAGAAGAAGGATGGGTAATCTCCTCCTGTGTGATTAACTGCCTCTGAAAACCTGCTGGAGGGTCAGTTATAGGTGGGTTCCGACTCGATGTCAAACAACAGTGCTCACAAAATACACAAAGTAGCTGAGACAAAATTTCACCATCCTTACTTCTAACAAGCACCCTGGCTGCACTTTGTCCAAGACAGATTTGTTTATTTTTTTTTGGCAGTTTGTGGAATATCTAACACTCTTAACCAAAACCATAATTCAAAGGATCAATTCCTCCGTGGGTTTCCTTACTCATTGTCCAACTTGCACATGCATACAAAACAACTGAAAATACAATGACTTAGGTTAGACACGTATTAATCTTTAAACTGGCATCCCTGCTCTTTAACATGTGCTCAGTGAAACACATCTGATTTCTTGACTACTGTGACCATGGCTTTGACCGTGGTTCCAAGCAAAATGTGATAACTGACAACATCAATCTTTTCTTCATCTATCATTACGTTGTTGATACTATTGGCCTAATAGTAAGGATTTCCTCCCCCCTTGATGTTAAAATATAATCCACATTGAAGGCTGTATGTAGTTTTTGTTCTTCAATAAGTGCTTCTAGTCATCTTCACTTTCTGTAAGCAAGACAAGCCTATAAAGTGAGTGACAACACCAGGGAGGAACATATTCTTTAATACAACCAACCACATGAACATTTGAAGAATGGCAGAATTTGTCCAACACTCAGAAATCAAGAAGGGATGGAAAAGAAGAACAAATGGAAAGGAGAAAGCCAGGGAGGAAGTGAGAGGAGGTCTGTTACATCAAGGGGATTGCAACTAATGTCATGAAGGAAACAAAAAGCATGCAAATTGTTGAATAAAATAATCAGTTTGCTGTGTAAACTCTCACCCAACCGACAACATAAACAAATAAATAAAGGTGATGATGTTACTAATTAAAAGAAGATAAACCACACTGACAAAAATGAAGCAAAATATTGGCAATGATTTTTCCCAGGTAAGGGAGACGAGGGTGTTCATTATATTATTCTATTTTATGTTTCATATTCATAGTAATTAACAATTTTCTAAATTTAAGAAATGAACACACAGCAGTGACATCTACATTTTTAATTTAATTAGGTCTCATTGGGTTAAGTTCTTCTTTTACCTCCATGTCCACCTAGAGGTCTCACACAACTTTTTAGTGAGAATAGATTTTTGAATTCTGACAACACTGATAGGTCCTCTGGATATGACTGAGGTTTTGTTTATTGATGGAGAAGGTGGTCATATTGCACAAAAATGCCCTTAAAATCCCCAAGTAAACATCTCTTTCTCAGTTTGTTCCTTTTTCTAGCATTTTTGGGTAAACTTTCACCTAAACTACGATTAAACAAAAAAAATAAATAAAAGTGATGATGCTGTTAATAAAAAAAGTTAAATATATTAGCAAAGAAGCAGCAAAATATTAGCAGGTGTTTTTCCCAGATCATGACTATGGACATTGTTATTGTTGTTATTGTTATGCACCATCGAGTTGGCTACTATTCATAGTGATCTTATAAACAATGGCTCTGAACCTTGCCTTTTCCTGAACCAGTCACACCATCTCCAACGCACCTGACCCCATTGCCACAATCATTGTGTCAATTTATTTAATGTAGGGTCTTCCTCTTTTTGCAATGACCTACTCCCGTTCCAAGCATGATATCTTTCTCTAAGAACTGGTACCTTCTGACAACATGCCCAAAGTATGTGAGAGAGAATTTAAAAATCTTTGCTTTCCAGGAGCAGCCTGATTTCACCCTTTCAAGGACAGGTTTGTTTGTTCTCTTGGCAGTTCTTTGCATGGTCAAAACTCTTCTTCAACATGACAGCTCAAAGGTATTGATTCTTCTTCTGTCATTCTTGGTCATTGTCCAGCTCTCTGATGCATAGCAAGTAATCAGGTGCGTCTTGGTTTTTAGACTGAAATTCTTGCTCTTCAGCATTCTGGACAGGTCCTGAACAGCAGATTTTCCCAATGCAACTAATTTTTTATTTACTGACTGCTGGTGCCAAGGATGTTAATTGTGGATTAGAGCAAGATAAATTGTTAACAACTTCAATCTTTTCTCCATCTATCACGATACTGACTATTGGCCCAGTGACGAGGATTTCTGTTTTGTTGGTGTTGAGCTTCAGTCCATATTGAAGGTTGCCATCCTTGATCTTCTGCAGCAAGTGCCTCAAGTCTTACTCAGTTTCAGTGAGCAAGGTGTGTCATCTGCATAACATAGGTTGTTGATGACACGTCCTCCTATCCTGATAAAACATTCTTCTTCATAATGTGCAGCCTCTCTATTTAACATATAGATAAAAAAGTATGGAGAAAGGATGTATCAGTTCTGTACTCCTTTCTTGATTTTGAATCATGCAATCTTCCCTTGCTCTGTTCACACAACAGCTTCTTGGTCGAGTTATAGGTTTTGCATGAGCACAATGAAGTGATCTAGGATTCCCATTCATCTCAAAGTCATCTTCTATTTGTTGTGACCTACACAGTCAAATGTCTTTGCGTAATAGAAAAAACACATCCTTTTGGCAATCTCTGTTTTCAGGCAAGACACATCTGACGTCAGCAATGATATCCCTAGTGCAATGATCTCTTATAAACTCAGATTGTATTTCTGGCAGTTCTCTGTCAATATACTATTCTAGTCATATTTGAACAGTCTTCAACAAGATTTGACTATGTGGATCACAACAAATTGTGACTAACTTTAAGAAGCATGGGAATTCCAGAGCACCTGATTGTGCTCATTTAAAACCTATACTTGGACCAGGAAGGAGTCATCAGAACAGAAGAAGGAAACACTGAATGGTTCAAAATCAGGAATGGAGTGTGTCAAGGATGCATCAAGTCTCCATGACTTTTAAATCTATATGCAAAATAGGTAATTTGTGAGGCTGGAGTTTATGAGGAGGATTGTGGCATCAGAATTGGAGGAAGACTCAACAACCTGTGTTAGGCAGATGACCCGACCTTGCTTGCCGAAATGATAAAGAGCCTGAATCATTTTTTGCAGAATGTCAAGGACTGCCATCTTCAATTTTAATTGAAGCTCAACATCAAGAAGACAGAGATTCTCATCACTGGGCCAATTGGCAGCACCATGATAGATGGAGAAGAGATTTAGATGTTAACAGTTGCAGTTTGCTGAGATCCACAATCAACACTCGTGGCACCGGGAGTTCAGAAATCAAAAGATAAACTACATTGGGAAAACCTATTGTCAGGGAACTCTTTAAAGTGCTAAAGAGCAATGATGTCTGTCTAAGGTGTGCTTGATCCAGGCCACAGTCTTCACAATACTTGCCATGCTTCAGAGAACTGGATAATGACTAAGGATGACAGAAGAAGTATCTATGTCTTTGAGTTGTGGTGCTGGAAAAGAGTGTTGCATATTTCATGGACTGCTAAGAGAACAAACAGGTTTGTGCTGGACAGGGTGAAATCAAATTCCCCATTAGATGCAAGGATTTTTAAATTTTGTCTCACATATTTTGGGCATGTTTCCAGGAGGGATAAGTCTTTGGAGAAGGACACCATACTTGGAAGGGTAGAGGGGCAACACAAGAAAGGAAGAATGAATGAGATGAATTGACACAGTAACTGAGGTAATGGGGTTAGGTGTGTCATAGACAGTGAGAATGGCTCAGGATAGGACAGGTTGAGAGCTATTGTCATAATAGGGTTGCTATGAGTCTCAGGCAACTTGATGACACATAACAAAATTTTGCTTGCATGTGACATTAATGATATTGTTTGATAATTTCTACATTCTTGAATTACTTTTTTGGGGATAGGGATAAATAAGGATCTCTTCAACCATACTCCAAATTTCTTGACACAATCTAGTAGACACATCCAGGGCTGCATTTTTTTATTGAAATATTTCAATCTGTAGTCCATAAATTCTTGGAGCCATATTTTTTGTCCCAGAGCAACCTAAACATCTTCCTTTATTATCATTGGTTCTTGATCATATGCTACTTCTTGAAATGGTTTTGCATAAAAT
>NW_006399921.1:3902540-3916819 GCF_000299155.1 Elephantulus edwardii | reverse complement strand
ATTGTTCTGTAGTTTCCACACTCTGTTGGGTTACCCTTCTTTGGGATGGGAACAAATATAGATCTCTTCCAGTCAGTTGGCCAAGTGGTTGTTCTCCAGAGTTCTTGGCACAACTTGGTGAGCACACCCAGGGCAGCATCTGTTAGCTGAAATACGTCGACTGGTATTTCATCTATTCCTGGAGCCTTATTTTTTTTTGCTATTTCCTTCAAATCAGCTTGAATTTCTTCCTTCATTACCATAGGCTCTTGCTCATATGTTATTTTATTAAATTCTTCTGTATCTGCCAATTCCTTTTGATATAATGACTCAGTATATTCTTTCCATCTTCTTTTAATACTTCCTGGATTTTATAATACTTAATTTTTTTTTAAAGTTAAATATGGACCTGCTATATGGCCCAGCAATTCATGCCTGGATATACACCTCAAAGACTTGAAGGAAGGAACACAATCAGGGTTGTGCACAAAAAGATTCATTTCAGTATTATTACAATATTAAAAAAATGGAAGCAACCTAAATATCCACCAACTGCAAAATGAAAAAATGATGGGCAGTATAAGAGAATATTCCTTAGAGAAATGAAACCCTTATATCTGCATGGATATCATCCATGGATGACATAGATGTACCTTATAAATGTTATACTGAGCAGTATAATGATACTTTTCATGATTTTGAGTTTTGTTCCACATTTTTCACCCACTCTTAAAGATATGGAACAAAGCTCAAAATCATTAAAGAGACCAGGCTTACTGGTCAGAGTTGATGGAAGTTTTCAAACTGTGGCTCTTAGTTACTTCAAGCCTGGAATGGAAATCATTCTCATGACTGAAATTTCAGTGAAACAATCAGCAGGTCTATCAGATAATCAGGGAGCTCCAGTAGCTTAGTATACAGGAATTATGCTGCCAACGCAAAGTTACAGGGTTGAGACCCACAAGCTCCTCCCTGGGAGAAAGATGAACATTTATCTTCTGTGTGATTTATTGCCTCTGGAAACCAGCTATGAGTTGGTTCTAACTCAGTGGTACACAACAACAATAAACTGGTGATCAGGGAGTTTTGGTGACCTTATCTCAAAACAACACCTATGTGGTGTTTCAAATTCGCCAATGACTCCAAAGGAGAAAATGGGTGATTTATTCCCATGCCATTAACAGCCTTGGGAAATCAGCTGGAGGGTAAGCTATTGAGTAAGTCTGTACTCAAGGGTAATTTTTTTAATCAGGAGATCAATAACACCAGAGAAGAAGGCACTCCTTAGAACAATCAGCCGCACAAGTTCAAAAAAGCAACATTTGCCCAGGCATAAATCTCACAAGGCAAGAAGAGACAGGAAAGATAAATGAATGGGAATAAGAAACCCAGGAAAGATGTGGGAAGCATGTTGTTACAATGTGAGGAGTGTAATCAATGTATATGGATTGCAGAATGGAAGATTAATTTTCTCTGTAAACTTTCACTCAAATCTCAATAAAAGGTGTTGTGCTTTTTAAAAAGATTATACATGCATACATTTTAATGTAATTACTTTTATTGTGATTTGCATGACAATTTACAAACCAAACTAATTTTCCATGGTACTAGCAGTCAGAAAATAAGGAGACACATTGCACTAGGAAAATCTGTAGTTAGGAAACTTTCCAAATTATTGAGGAGTAATGATGTCAGTTTGAAGATTCAGGCCGTGGCCTTTCCTATTACTAGCTATGCATCTGAGAACTGGACAAGGAGTAAGGATGACAGAAAAAGAATTGATGCCTTTGAGCTGTGGTACTGGAGAAAAGCACTGAACATCCCATGGAAGGCCAAGAGAATGAACACATATGTCTTAGAGAAGGTGCAGCCACCAGAGTGCTCTTTGGAGACAAGAATGATGGGGCTTCGCCTCACTTACTTTGGACATGTTGCTAGAAGGTGCTCTTTCTTGGAGAAGGACATGATGCTGGAAAGGGTGGAGGGTCAGCAAAGGAGAGGAAGACCCTCATCCCAGTTGATTGATACAGTGACTGCTGCAATGGGCTCTTGTGTGTCAGAAAGTGAAAGGATGGCTCAGGATAGAACAGGGTTCAGATCTTTTGTTTATAAGGTCACTATGAGTCATGCTCAAATAGACTGCGCCTAACAATAACAACATACATCTTTCATTATAGTATTAATTACAATAAGCACAATGTAACCAACCACAACTTTTTCACTTCCTCTCTGTAAAAAGAGCGAGGGCCTTGTGGGGATAGCCATATGTGACCTTGATCAACTTCACATAGGGGAACTGTTGCTGTCCCCAGAAACAATAACACAAAACCAATTCCAATAAGGTCAAGCATGCCCACCAAACTCCCATACCTCTTCCTACTCATCTCAACACCATACTTTCTTACTGCTTTCTAGGCCCAAAATCCAATGTAATAGCTCACAGACCACCTAGAATTATATTGAGAAGTAAAAAAGTTATAATCCAGATTAACAGAATACAGTCAAGACATCTCCCCAAATATGCAAACAGGCACCTCAGCTATAAGGCTTGTAGCTTCAGACCAGTATTCCCAAATTCTCAGTCCTGCCAATATTGGCTCTTCTCCCTCAAGGTTTCATCTCACTCCAGATCTCCACTTTGGCCACAGGTGTTGCTGCTGTAGGTATAGCAGGAGCAAGAAAGGAGTCCTATGTTCTCTTGCTTCTTGGCTAAAGGCACCAGAAGATCTGTCTCTCTCTTGATGCTGGCTTGCTCAATTCAATGACAAGACTAGCCAGCCCACTTGTAGATTGTTGAGACTGGCCAATCCCCTTGTGGAATGGTAGATAGCCAATCCCTTAGTGGATAGGCTTCATGCCTCATTCACATACTTCCACCCATCTACAGAGCAAAGTCAAATAATGGATAGGAAAAGCCATATTGAAAGATGACCTCCACACTCACTGTGTTTCTCATTTCTGTTAACTCTTGTATCCTATGCTTTTCTGTCTTCTAGGCTTCACTCTTGGGTAAGTGCTGCTTCCTGGAAGCAGGAGCAGCATCCAATTCCGAAATGGCTTGCCTCTGGAAACTCTATGTATGAACAGTGCTCAGGCCTTTCGTTCATAGGGTCTCTATGAGTCGTCTACGACTCAATGGCACCTAACAACACAAACAATGATGACATAGAGAGAGCTACGTTGGCCTAGTGGACAGAACGTTATGCTACCAAGCCGAAGGTGGGTGATTTTAATCTGCTGCCCTCCGTCCAGGTTCAAATTGATTTCCTATCAAACATTCTTCTAGGTGGTATAGCACTGGTCTGTACGTTGCTGTACAGAGGTAACTCGTGGTTGCTGTGATGCTGAACACTGTGACACTGATGTGCCAAAAGTGGTAATGGTTACCCATGGTGGAGAGTGTTTGCTGGAGCTTTCCGACTAAAACAATCCTGGAAGCAGAAGTGGCATCCACTTCCGAAATGGCTTGCCTCCAGAAATTCTACGTATGAACAGTGCTCAGGCCTTTCGTTCATAGGGTCGCTATGAGTTGTCTATGACTTGATGGCACCAAACAACAACAAGTGCTGCTAATTTGACCTTACATAGTTGGTTATCTTACAGAATCAGTGCCTCGTCAGCACTCCTGCTCACCTTACAGGTCTGTCTAGTGTTTAGCTGAACATTCCATGGGGGTGAGTTTTGTTCCAGATTTGAAGGATGACAAAGGGCCAGCATAGCCTTGGTAGTGGTGGTGGTGTTAGTGGTGGTGGTGGTGATGGGGAGTTTATCAGTTACTATCAGACTTGAAAGTCTGGCCTTTTATTTTTAAATGTGTTTTAGTTTTGTTCCATATTTACCTGACTCTATCCAGGATCTTCTACTGCTATCCCTTTTACAGTGGTCAGTGGTGATAGGCACCATGTAGTTCTGGTCTCAGGGTTGAGGACATGGAGGTTCATGTAGTCTATTAGTCTTTTGTACTAAGTGTTGCAGGAAAAGACCAAAAGTTGTATCTTAGGTGGCTGCTCAAATACTTTTTAAGAACTTTGTCACTATTTATCAAAATGAGACATAGAATATTGTCTTTGTGGACTATGTTATGCCAATTGACCTTGATATCCCCCAAGATATGGCTCTAAAATCATAGGACTAGCAACTCATTCCCTCCAGGTGTTTGGTTATGATTAAGATGTTTAGTGTAATTTTTTTTTAAAAAGATGTTTGCTTATGTCTATTAAGAATCAAAGTCTGGAAATCCAAGGAAGCTCTATTTGTTCACTGTAAATTAGAATTCACTCTAGGACAATGGGTTTGAGGTGTTTGAGGTTGTTTGGGTTTTTTTTTTAATTTATTACACAGCTGTACACTTAACACAATTAAAAAACAATACTTACACATAACAATTAAAAATACATACTACTCAGTCCTCTATTGGGGGGAGTCTTAGTTCCTTGATCCCTAAGTTCAAATTATAAAAACCTGCAGTTGCTTCTTGTCACCAGATCTGTAAGAATACCTGGAATTCTTTTTAACATTTAGATTCTGATTCAGTACATCTGGGTAGGAAAGGCAAATTCTCAGCCGAGAGTAGAGCAGAAATGAATCAGTTCAAAGCCCAGGTTTAACTTTGGTTTACTACCAAGACAAAAGAATATTTACAACAATATTCATTCTTTTTCTTTAAAGAATCTATCTGAAACATTTTAATCCATGAAGATATTCCCCTCTGGATAATTTATCCATATTTTCCTTCACAAAAGTGGCATAATTTAAAACATAGATGATTGCAAATCATTGTAGGCAAATATCCTAGTAGAGTTAGGACACTGGAAGATGTGACTGTTATATTCCAACAGACTGTTGACAGGTTATGTTTTTATATCTTGATGTCACTTTCTTGGTGATAATTGATCTGTTTAATTCGCTACACACCAATTGTCAACTGTGTGAACCATTAGAACTTGGAAAACTGCTTTGACTTTTAAAAGAGGACTTATTTGCAAAGCTACATCCTGAAATAGCAAATCCTGAAATATCACTTTCTTCCCCAGAATCTAACTTGGAACCTGGCTTTTAAACCCAGGAAATGGAGCTCAGTTCATTTATATAGAAATAAAGGAGTAAGTTTAATCTATAAAGAAAAGGACACCTATGAACAATGTCCACCTTTGATAATAGACTTTAGAACCAGCAGCTCTTCACTGTCAGTACTCAGACCCACTTGGGCCCTCTCATACAACCTTGTGCTGAGGTATACAGGGGCTGGGGAACCTTGACTTAGTGAAGAAGCCTAGTTCCCCCAGGGAAAGCAAACTACTAAAAAGGACTCTGGGCCAGGGCCAGATAATTTCCCCTCAAGAATGGGTTACCTGAGGTCTGTTATCCCCACCCTCATCCAGGTACCTGAGTCTGTACAATTAATTTCCTTGAGAAAGCAGCCAGCTGATGTTGATTGAGTCAAGTGGTCTCCTTTCAGCAAATCCAGCTTCAGATGTAGTTTCTTGCTTCAAATCACCTTCCTTGCTGGTCTGCCCAACACCAGTGTCTAATCCAACCACTTACCCTTCAGCAAGAGAGCCACTGCCCACCCTGAAGGACTTATGTCTGATAGGAAAAGGCAAGGCAGGGGCATTAGTTAGGGCTTCTGAATAGCTTTCCCCAGGTTTCTCTGTAAATCAGGGTCCCTATTGTGTAGCTGGTCTGCAATCCCAAAGGCTCACCCATCAGATGCTCTGCTGGAGAAGGAGGGGCAATCTCCTTGTGCCAGTTGAATCTGATTTGATGGCTCATAACAAATAAAATTTTAATTTTTTTTTTTTAAAAAGCATGGCTGGTGAGAAACCAGCTGAAAGGAAAACAGTCTTTCATCAAAATCCTTCATGTCCAGAAAGAACGTTCTGCCTTTCCCACACCTGAGCATCAGGCCCTAAGAGCTCAGAATATTTGGTGTGTCCTGTATTTAGAGGCCTGGTCTTCCTGGTTTCTACATGCTGTCATGTAGAAAGGCACTGCTGCCTTGGTAGGACTCTCAGTTCTGACAATTTTTTCTGAGTCACCTGAGAGGATCTTGTCACAGATGCCAGAAAGGCCAATTTCCTGGGTGTGCCCAGGAATCTATTTCTAATGACACAACTGAGCTAGTTCTGAGGCATCAGTTACATGAGCTACTTTTTTAAAATAATTTGCATGCATGAATCACAGAATTCTGAATTCAGACACCAAAGCCATTTCAAAGTTTATTCAAGTCTCCAGTTCACCCTCCAGAACAGAGCTCAGACAGGGGTGAGGCAAAGGGATGCTAAACAAATTACTTTCCCCTAAGAGTTCTCATGTCTATCTGGTTCACTAACTATGCAAATACATTTGATTCTGTGAATCTCAACAAACTGTGGCTCACTCTGAGAAGAATAGGGACTCCAGCAGACTTGATTGTGCTTATGCAAAACCTATACTTAGACCAGGAGGCAGTTGTCAGAAAAGAACAAGGCAACACTGCATAGTTCAAAATCAGGAAAGGTATACACTGGGTCCATACTTTTTTCAATCTATATGCAGAATAGATCATCCAGAAGGCTGGGTCTATGAGGAAGAATGTGGCATCAGGATTGGAGAAAGACTCATCAACAATTTGCGTTATGCAGATGACCCAACCTTGCTTGCCAAAACTGAGGAGGACCTGAAGCACTTAACAACAACAAGAGTTCTCAACAGCCCCATAAAAATCACCAAAATGCAACTCAGCTGATTTTATTTTAAATCTTTTATATTCACCCTTATCTCCCCTTTATCCCTTATGGCCTCCTCTAGAGAGCATTTAAACTGTAAAGTTCTCAAAATGCTGGACACTAGCCAAAGCTAGCATTTTTGTGGAGTTTTCTATTTGTTTCTAATGTTGCAAGGTTACAGAGACGCCCAACAGAACAGTCATTGTCATCCATCCATTCACAAGGCCAAATTCAGGAATTTGCCACCATTTGTATCATGAGTCCTCTCGAGATTTAATTATACCATAGCAAAAGTGTGGAAACAAATTAGATGTCTGTCAAAGAGGAAACTGATGAAATAAGTGATGATACTTATACATACTATGGAAACTATGCGATCCTAACAACAACAACAAAAAGAATGTAAAACTTTTTTTTCTATTTGCTCTGATTTGTAAAGATCTTGATATACTATGGGAGTGGGGGTGAGTGGGCAGGGAATAAAAAAAATCAAAGCGGAAGAACACATTATGTGCTTGTTCAGAATCGCTACATGGACATGCATGGAGGGAGGTACCTTGAAGTCTGTGGGAGCCAGATTCCACAGGACAGCCTTGATTTTGCAATTCTCCAAAGTTTTCTATCTCTGACTGAATGCAGTCTTTTTCCTCTTTTCTATTGCTTCTTCCCTCACTGCCACTGAGTTGGTTCTGACCTATAGTCAGTCACCCTCCCTTGGGTTTCTGAGGCTGTAAATCCTGAGAGGAAACTGCTAATCTTTCTCCATCAAACTCAGTGGTGGATCTGAACCACCAGAGACACTCTGTCTTTGGGTTAGCAGTTCAATTCACTAAGGACTGCACCACCAGATTTCCCTTTTCTATTGCTATTTCTAAAACCCAAAGTATTGAGGTTTTCCTCCTTTGACCATTTTCTGCCTTAACAGCTTCTGAATTTTGCAGGCTTTACTCTTTTAGAAGATGACATTTTTGCCTCTGAGTAGGACCAAGTGGCTAGAGAACAGAGAGTTAATGGAGATTTAAATATAATCTTTTATACGAAGGGAGCTCTGGTGGCCTAGTAGTAAGGTGATGTGTTGCAATCCTGAAGGCACACAGTTCAAATCCACTAGCTGCTCCATGAGAAAAAGATGAACAACCTTCTCCCATATATTTAAAACTGCTTCTAAAAATCTGCTGGAGGGTTAGCTGTGGGTCGGCTCCGACTGAATGGTGCACAGCAACAATACCTAGGTTAGTGCATCATGAGCATTTATAATCTTACACCAAAATAGTCAACATACACAATTTTGAAGAGCTTTTTTATTATTATTTGAGTGAAAGTTTACAGAGAAAATTGATTTTCCATCCAACAACTGGTTGTGAATTTCCATTCATCAACATTATTGTGAATAATGTTGCTATGAATGTGAGTGGACCACTACTCTTTCAATTAGCAGTCAAGCACACTAGTAGTTTATATCCAGGAACGCTTGCCTTCTAATTTTACACCCCTAAGCCTCTATTAGTTTATTAAAGGGATGTACCTGATTCAAGCATGGTCTTTTCCATCCTCTTTATGCATCTGAAAGTTGAGTGACGAGTAAGGATAATAAAAGAAAATAGATTCCTTTGAGTTGTGGTGTTGACGAAGTACTGAATATCCCATGAACTGTCAAAAAAACCAAAGAAATGTGTCTTGGAGAAAGTATAGCCAGGATGCTCCTTCGAGGCAAGGGGGGTAAAACTTCATCTCACAGACTTTAGGCATATTGTTAATTGTGACCAGTCTTTGGAAAAGGACATCATGCTTGGAAAGGTGGAGGAGGGGCAGTGAAAAGGAGGAAGTCCCTCCAGCTGGATTGACACAGTGACTGGAACAGTGGGCTCGAGAGGAGGAGGGATGGCGAGGTCGGTGCAGGACAGTCGCTATGTGTTGTAGGAGCCTCAGTGTCACCTGACAACAACAACAATCACACCATGCATCAGCTCACAGTTTCTAATCGTGAGGAACTTCCCATAAGATTGGGAAGCAAAGAGACTGAAAAGCCTATGCATTGACCTTCATGGAGAAGGTCTCACAGGAGAGGAGCACTAATTAGCACAACGTGGATGCTCAGTGAAGTTTCTGAGCTGGGTGGAAGGATGTGTGAATAGCTTGCCAAACAAAATAGCATACAAGAGATTTCCTCCAGACCAATGTCCCTCCTCATTCTTTCCAACCACTGATTCCTTCTTCCTTCACTCACCATAGCTCCCTGCTTCTTTTTATTCCAGGTTCCAATAACAGTGAAATTGGGCTGTCTTGATGTCTGGATCTTGAAAGTTTTCCACCAGTAACAAGGTATAGCTTGACCCAAGGTATAGCTTCGGTCCCTTGGTAAGTGGAAAATATTGTCCTTTCCTTTTCTGACAGTTTTATGCTTTCCGCATGTTTCAGATTTCACAGGTTTCCCTGTATATTTGCAGTACAGTCGTTTATAAGCCAAGCCTTGTTACTCAAAAGTGTAACCAGGTCCTCAGCAGCCAAAGCATCACTTGGAGATTTTGTGAAATGCAGACGTGTCCCATGCCAGACCTATTGAATCAGAATTTTAACAAGACCTGGAGATGGTTCATATGCATTTCAGTGTTTAGGAAGCGCTCCATTCTAATATAGATATTAAGAGAAGAGCTAACAGCAAAACTCTTCATGTTACATGATCCTTTTAATAATAGTTTTGTAGCATTTAAGTTCACCACAGAAAGTATATTATTTGCCCCAAGAATTCTATTTAGATTGACTTCTAAAACTCTGACAGGTGCTGACTGTGGATATTTCTTAAAGACATATCTCCCTAACTGGATTGTAGTCAAAGACTATGTACCCTTGTTCCACTCGTTTTGGGTACCTTAGGGCAAGGAGATGTCAGTCTTTCTTTCATGAATTGGCAATCCACAACAGGATGGATCAACACAGTTGCTGCTACAGTGGGGCCAACACAGCAATGACTGAGAGGATGGTGCAGGGCTAATTTGTTATGTTCCAGAAATGTTTACAAACTGTACTTCAGAGTATTAAACTTTGCTCTTTGTGAAGGAGTATTCTTAGACACATTCCCTGATGTCAATGCGTTTCCGTTTTCTCCTCTATAAAATGGGGCTAACGAGACTTGCTATGAGTCATACTCAACTCGACAGCACTTAGCAACAACAATAATAAAATGCATAAACTGTATGTTCTTTTAAAGATTTGAGATTAGCTATATAAAGTGCCCACTGTTGTTACGGAAGCAGCCCATAATTGTGATTGCCAAGAAAGTGTCTCCCGTGCACTCCTTACATTTGGGTTCTTCCTTCTGTAAGTATGTTAGTGTCAGAACTGTTTAAGTCAGGCATAAATCAAGGCAAAGTGGAAAGAATGTTAAAATAGATAAAGAAAGTCCTGTTAAGAACCAATAGAAAGTAAAGGTCAAATGAAGTGGCCAAGACTTGGCTCTACTTTTTCAAATCCAGAGAACCAATAGCATTAGACGTGATGATGCGGTATGCTGTGTTGTATCCAGTTGTTGTATCCAGTCGTGCACAAACTTAACCGTCATGTAGACCCCTTCCTATCTGGGTCATTTCTGGAATTCTCCACCTACTCTTAGGAATTAACATTCACCTAAACCTTATTGTTGTTGTTGTGTACCATACAGTTGGAACCGACCCATAGCTGATCCTCAAGTGAGTTTTCAGAGGCAATTAATCCCACAGGAGGGGACTGCCCATCCTTTTTCCGCAGAGCTGTTGGTGGGTTTAAACTGTGTGCTTTTGGGTTTGCAGCACAGCTTCTTTGCCCACTAGGCTACGGGAGCTCCCCAGCATTAGACCTAAGTGCTTCAATCCTGACATGCATAGTGTTTCAGATATTTGAGTGATGTTAAGAACAATAGACTGGAACTACCCACCAAATGTTGAACTCCTGTTGTAGCCCATTGGGCTACACTTGAGCCCCAAAGCATGCCAAAGTGAGGAAGTGAACCAGCTCTATTAACACATGTGACACAAGGTCTTTCTCCATTTTAGTTTCAGATAAATGACCTGTCTCACTCTCTGGATATAACTTTTCTAATAAAACTGTCTTTATTTTCACCTTCACGCCTGTCTTCTCTTAGCCACACACTCTAACAATGGCTCAGTCCACACCAGGATTATTTTGAGCAGGACATCAACTTCAGGAGGGCTAAGCCAGGCTAAAAACAGTAGATGCCTCCGTGGCCGATCTTCCTGTTTTCTTCTATCTGGCTCAAGTCCTTGCCCTGGCAAAGGAGGCCGAAACCAGGGCATTGACCACACTGTAGCAAGTACAACAAGTGAAACAGGAGTCCTGGATTTTCTGTGTAAGTATGGAAAGGAGGTAAAGTAATCTGTAAAAGAAAACTATTTTGCAAAGGGAGACATGGAGGGGTAAAGCAAAGCTAGTCCATGACTCAATATACAGAAGAAGGAGCTTTGGTGGCCTAGTGGCAAGAAGAAGCACTGTGATCCCAAAGGCACACAGTTCGAGGCCACCATCTGCTCCAGTGGAGAAGGATGGGTAATATTCTCCTGTGTGATTAATTGCCTCTGAAAATCCTCTGGAGGGTCAGCTATGAGTCAGTTTCAACTCTCTGGTACACAACAATGACAAAATTTAGATGAGAAGAGTTTCATGTTTATTCATAACAGTAGGTGGAGAATTTCAGAAATGGCCCAGATAGAGACTATATGATAACTAAGTGTGTGCACAACTGGCTTTCCAAGATGGACATGTTGCAGAGGCTTCTAGGTCAAGAGACATACCTTATGATGCAGTAGTGCACATGCACTGTGTATCGAGGTCCTTAGATTCAATTCCTTTGTCTGATAGACAGCTTTATTGCTTGGCAAAGTCCATGCTCAGTCATGAGCGGTGGTTTTGTGAATGCTACGGGAACTTGTTCAAACTGGTTTGACTTCAGACCAGGTTTTCAGGAACTTAATTTATAGAAAACAATGTCTTAGTACAAGAGGGTAGGGGATGGGTTAGCAAACACCAGATGTTAATGATAACAAAGTTTGAGACAATTATAAGATTTTAAGAGGAACCGGAGGTGAAATCTAATGTAAGGCTTACTCCTCAATTTCAGTATGAGACCTGGACCAGAGTTGGCACTCTGCAAATGATAATTATGAAAATAAATAGGATAACAGGCTTAAAACAGGGTGTACATATGCTGGTGGTCCAGAAAAGGGAGATATTACACTTAATTGAGGGAATCCAAATGGACTTCATGGAAGACTAGATCTAGAAATGATGGGTAAGTAAGTAATGAAAACCAGCTGCCAATGAATTAATTCTGACTCATGATGCAGAAGGTCAAGGACTGCAGCCTTCAATATGGATTAAAGCTCAATATCAAGAAAACAAAGATTCTCACTACTGGGCTGATTGGCAGCATCATGATAGACGGTGAAGAGATTGAGATTGTCAACAGCTTCAGTTTGCTTGGCTCTACAATCAACACTCTTGGTACCAGCAGCCAGGAAATTAAAAGACGAATTACATTGGGAAAGTCTGCTGTCAGAGAACTCGCCAAATATTGAAGGGCAACGATGTCAGTCTGGAGACTAAGGTGTGCCTGGTACAGACCATGGTCTTTGAAATTACTTGCTATGGCATTAGAAAGCTGGACAATGATTAGGGATGATAGAATGAGAATTGATGCCTTTGAGCTGTAGTGCTGGAGAAGAGTATTGAATATACTATGGATTGCTGGGAGAACAAACAAGTTCATCCTGGAGAGGGTGAAGCCAGGCTGCTCCTTGGAGGTAAGTATTCTGAAGCTTCATCCGACATACTTTGGACATGTTGCAAGGTGGGATCAGTCCTTGGAGAGGGATGTCATGCTTGGGAGGGTGGTAGGGCAGCGCAGGAGAGGAAGACCCTCAATGAGATAGATTGATTCAGTGACTGGGGTAATGGGGGTAGGTGTGTCAGGGAAAATAAGATTGGCACGAGATAGAGCAGGGTTTAGGCCTGTTGTGCATATAGGGTCGCTATGAGTCACAGGCGACTCGACAGCACAGAACAACAACAAGATGACCTCAGTTTCAAAACGAATTGTGTTCCACAGGACTTTCAATGGTGAATTTTTCAAAAGTAGATTTTCAGGCTTTTCTTCCAAGCTTGTGGTTAACAGGTGCCTGTGTTACCCTTTTGCACCACTCAGAGTGAGGGAGAGTAGTAGAGAGAAAGGTTTCCAAGTGAAGGAAATGAGTTAAGAAAGCACAGTCTCAGAGGTGAGTTTGCAGAAGATACGTTTGGGAAATGAAGAGTTCAGTGGAAATTTTCCCCCTGACTTGGTGAATTTATAGGAACAGTCTTTAAAAAGGTTAAACAATTAGACCACATTTAAAATATTCACACATTTTATGCATTTAGCAAATTATCTTTACTCCAAAGATTAAAGTGATTGGAAATATGATCTCCCAGAAAAATTGGGACATATGGTGACTTCACATTGTGACTGTACATGCAGATGCAGCCATTGTGTTGGCTGCCTGCTGCCCAGACGTAGGGGGTGAACTCAGGACAGAGCTCTGCTTCAGCAGGAGTCCCTCCGCCCCAGTTGCTAGCACATTCCCTCCACCACTTACGAATATACCAAGTGCTTGCCAGGTCAGGAATGCCTGGGTATGACAGCACTGTTTGCAAAGTAAAGAGTCTATTTATGAAGATAATGGCAATCGCCAGGCCAAGCCCACCATGGGAGAATCTTGGCTCCTAATTAGCAAGATTGGTGCATTTTAATGAGGATGCCTCTGTAGGCAGTTGGCTTCTGCATAGAGTGCCAGTGAAACTGGGGCAAAGGGAGTGTTGGCAGCGAGAACAAGGAGCAGGTGAGGAGAACAGAGAAGAGCGATGTGCTCATCTCTTGGAAACTTCAAGCTTCAGAATTATTTTATTTTCCCCATTATTCTGACTCATTCCACAGGCTATTTCTCTGAGAGCAAAAAGCTGTTTTAGAAGAAGCAGTGGATCATGGGTGAGCTAATTGTGAGAGAAGCAGAGGCCTGAGGGAGATGGAGGCCCAGAAACTGTGGGCATTTGATGTCTCTTGGAAGGCAATTAGGTGAGTGCTAAGAGGCCTATGGGAGTTTCTGAGTGGTGCAAATGTTTAAGACTTTCAGCTGCTAACCTAAAGGTTAGAAGCTCCAATTTACTCAGAAATACCTGATAAGAAAGGTCTGCTTATCTACTTCCAAAACCCAGTCATTGAAAGACCTATTGAAAATACCCAATAGTTGGCCAAGGTGTGGAGAAATTGGAGTTTATCCTTTTGTGGTAAGAATGCAAAATTATACTGACAGTGTGGAAAAGAGTTTTGGAAGTTCCTTACACACACACACCATATATGTTGTTGTTGTGTACTGTAGAGTCAGAACTGACTCATAGCTGACTCTCCAGTGGGTTTTCAGAGATAGTTAATTGCATGAGAGGAGATTGTCCATTCTTCTCCCATGGAGCAGCTTGTGAGCTTGAACTGCATGCTTTTGGGATTGCAGCACAGCTTCTTGCTCTAGGCCACCAGAGCTCCCTAGTTATATATACATATACGTATACGTACAC
>NW_006399921.1:3899704-3901460 GCF_000299155.1 Elephantulus edwardii | reverse complement strand
ACCCTTCCCACATCATGTCCCTCTCCAAGGAATAGAACCTCCTAGCAATATGTCCAAAGTATGTTAGGTGAAGCTTCATCATTCTTGCCTCCAAAGGGCACTCTGGCTACAACCTCTCCAAGACATATCTATTAATTTTCTTAGTCATCCATGGGATGTTCAGTGCTCTTCTCCAACATGACAACTCAAAGGCATTAATTGTTTTCCTGTCATCCTTATTCATTATCCAGCTCTTGGATGCATAGCTAGTAATCGGAAAGGCCATAGCCTGAATCAGAGACACTTTAGTCCTTAAACTGACATCACTATTCCTCAATAATTTGGAAAGGTCTCTAACTGCAGGTTTTCCCAGTGCAATGTGTCTCCTTATTTCCTGATTGTTTGTACCAAAGGTATTAATTGTGGATCCAAGCAAGATGAAGCTGTTGACAGTTTCAGTCTTCTCTCCATCCATCATGGCACTGCCTATTGGTCCAGTGGTAAGAATCTTTGTTTTCTTGATATTGAGACACAACCCATACTGAAGGCTGCGTTCCTTGATCTTCTGCAACAAGTGCTTCAAATCCTCCTCACTTTCAGCAAGTAAGGTTGTGTCATCTGCATAATGCAGGTTTTTGATGAGTCTCCCTCCAATCCTGATGCCACATTATTCTTCAAAGAGTCCAGCTTCTCGGATAATTTGCTCAGCATATAAATAAAACAGGTATGTAGATAGAATACATCCCTGACACACACCTTTCCCATTTCCAAACCATGCAGTGCTCCTTTGATCAATTTGCACAACAGCCTTCTGATCCAGGTACGGCTTCCTCATGAGCACAGTCAAGTGCTCTGGGATTCCCATTCTTCTCAGTGTCAGCCACAACTTGTCATGATCCACACAAACACCTTTGCATAATCAATAAAGCATAGATGGACATTCTTCTCGTATTCCTTACTTTCAGCCAAGATCCATCTGACATCAGCAATGATATCCCTGGTGCCATGGCCTCTTCTAAATCTCACTTGATCTTCTAGAAATTCCCTATCTATGTACCATTCTGGCCATTTTTGAATGATCTTCAGCATAATTTTGCTTGCATGTAATATCATTGATATTGTTCGAAAATTTCCGTATTCATTTGGATCACCACCCTTCTTGGGAATAGAAACAATCAGTCTGAGTAGGAAGCCTCTGTGTGGGCAAACAGGATCTGGTGGGCAGAAGCTGGTATTTAAAAATCGGTCTGGTCCTACCTATGAGTGGGCCTTTAGCTTGTTGAAGTTGGATCCTAGTGAGTAGGTGTTTGTGATTTACTTAAAAGCTGGAGTAACCATTTGGATGTTTCTATTTTGTGTTAGCAATCAAATGTAAGCTGATTGACTGTATCTGATCTTGTTTACAATCTGCTTGGGTGGGAAGCCTCTGTGTGGGCAAAAAAGGATCTAGTGAGTAGGCCTTGATATTTAAAAATTGTTATATTGATCACTGCTATTGAGCGTGTTTAGAAAGAATGTTGTTGTAAGTTGTGCAACACTTGTCTGTCAGTTTGCTCTACTGCGATTACTTGGAGTTGCTGTAATACTGAAATCTTTGTCACTGGTGTGTCAAATTCCAAAAGGGTTTCCCGTCGTGGATGCATTTTGGTGGAGCTCCCTGATTAAGGCAGACTAGGAAGCAGGATGGGCCATCTACTTCCTAAGTAAAAGGTTTCTGAAAATCCTATGAACACTAAACAGAGGGTGTGTGTGTGTGTGTGTGTGTGTGTGTGTGTGT
>NW_006399921.1:3894956-3897494 GCF_000299155.1 Elephantulus edwardii | reverse complement strand
CACCAAACACTGTCCATCTTGGGTAGCCATTATGGCATTTATACCCCAGTGGCACAAGGTTCAGCATCAGAACAAATCCAGAATAGCTCAGTGCAGCAAAATTGACAGAGGAGTGCTGCACAATTTAGAAAAATAGTCCTCCAAAAGTAACACTAGACCCTCAGGCCCAACTGATATTTAAATACATGGGATATATATACCTGAAGTCCTTCTATAACTATAGTTGTTTCTATAATCATCTCATCATTATCATCAACCTATCCTACAATGTTAAAAAAATTTTTTAAAGGTGGAAACAACCCATATGTCCACCAACACATGAGTGTATATAAACAAAATGTGGTACATACCCACAAAGAGAAATGAAGTCATGATTTGTTCTACAATATGGAAGAACTTCGAAAACTTTATGCTGAGAAAAGTAAATGGACAAAAGGACAGTTGTTGTATGGTCTCACTTAAAAGAAATAATAAAAGTAGGTAAAGGTATAAAGGTCAAATTTATTGATTAGCGTTTGCCCGAGGTGGAAGGGAGGGAAGTACTGCCATTGTTTATGAGAAAGAAGCCCTGTTGGTAGAGTGCAAAACATATTGGGCAGCTAAAAGATCAGCAGCTCAAATCTCCAGCTGCTCTTTGGGAGAAAGGTAGGCAGTCTTCTCCCGCAAAGATTCAGCCTTTGGAAGCCTGGTGGAGAATACTGTAAGCTGGGACTGACTTGATGGGAGTGGGTATAGTTTAAGGAGCAGTGAATATTTATGGAGACGGGAAATTGGGCCACAATTGTGAATGGTAGTTGCACAACTGACTAATGCACTTGTTATCAGCGAATCCTACATCTGAAAAAAATTTGAATTGGCAAGGATTCAATGGCACACAGATATATATCTCAGAAGCAATTTAAGTCAGGGAATTGGGAATTGGTTACATGGGCATTGAAGGGATTTAAAGAAAATCAGGTGGAAATTCTGAGTTAAGCAGAGATACTTAAGGCAGGAAGCAGAGGTGAAAGTTTCACTAGAAGGAAGGCGCCTTGAAGAGAAGCCCCATGGGAGATGTATCTAAATTCCTGGTAAGTTAATTATGCATGGCTGGTTCTGAGCCTATGATCAGGTGAGAGGGTCTGGCTGCTGCTGCTTGGAACTCTGAGGAAAGGAGGACCCTGTAGCTGGTGCAGGAGCCTTAGGAACACCACCTCATTGCTGCTGGAATCCAGTAAAGCTGGTCAAGTCTCAGTGTCTCCTCCTCTGATATCTGCTTCCATCCTCTGCCTTATCTCATTCTGATTCTTTGGTTCCCTCTTTCAATGACCCCGTGATTATATGAATATAGGATTTTTCCAGATAATCCAGGATAATCTCCCTATTTCAAGATCTTAATCCTCCCCGAAAAAATTCCTTTAGTCATGTAAGGTAACAACTCAGGCTTCTAAAAACCAGAACCTGGGCACCATTGGGCAGTCATTATTCATCCTACAAAGCTACCCAACAGAATGTAGAAATTATAGGACAATAACATTAATATCACATGCAAGCAAAATATTGCTGAAGATCATTGAAATCTGTCTAGAACAGTACATTGACAGAGAACTGCTGGAAGGTCAAGATGGGTTTAGAAGAGGCTGTGACACCAGAGATATCAGATACCAGAGTTATCATTGCTGATGCTGGATGGGTCCTGGTTGAAAGCAGAGAATACCAAAATAATTTATTAACTATGTAAAGGTATTTGACTGTGTAGATCAGAACAAATTATGGCTAATGTTGAGAAGAATGGGTATTCCATAACATTTAACTGTGCTCTTGTGAAACCGAGCCCAGACCAAAAAGCTGTTGTCCAAACAGAGCAAGGGAATATGTGTTTGAAAAGCTGGAGTCTGTAAAGAAGAATATGGTATTAGGTTTGGAGGAAGACTCATCAACAACCTGTGTTATGCAGATGACACAATCTTTTTTTAAAAAGAAATCCTTTCCCCCCCCCTCCATTTTATTATTTTTTGTGTGTATATTGTCAAATCGAATCTGACTAGTACAGGAGGAGATTACCGCCTTTCTCCAGCGAGCTTCTGGTGGATTTGAACTGTGTATCTCTGGGATTGCAGTACAGCTTCTTGCCATTAGGCCACCAGAGCTCCCGAGATGACCCAATCTTTTTACTTTTTTTTAAAAAATAATTTTAATGAGCATTTACAGAATTTGGATTTCCATTCATTCATTGCTGCACTTCCCTCCCCGCCCAGCCCTCCTCCTCCCCACCTCCCCAGTTTGCTCCTCTCTTTCAAAAGTAAAAGAAACACTCCTTCCCTGGTACACAATCCCCCCGCACCCCTCCCAGCGCCCCAAGTACATTCCATTATGCAACCTTAATTGTGGACTCTTGTGATAACCATAAGACCCTATCATACATCGCTTTTAAGTTATTCACTCCCTCATCTGTTTCAGTGCAGTATACATAATTTATCCAGTTTTTCTCAGTCTTATCCCAACCCTGATATCAGTCCCATTTTATAACAGTGGCACCAGGAAATATTTGTCCTTTTG
>NW_006399921.1:3880154-3885951 GCF_000299155.1 Elephantulus edwardii | reverse complement strand
AACAACAACTAACTAGCACTCAGGCAATGGAAACTAATTGGAGCATAAAAATGGCCCAAATAGGTTGAATTCTAACAAATTAGCAAAAAGAAAACCTACTGGCAATTTGGTCAAGTCCACAGCAAATCAGAAACTCCATTCTCAAATAAGTAAAATACGTTGGTGAATTAATGAATGAATATCAATGAGGCCCTGACACATATGTAGCAATCCAAAAAGTAGGATCCCGACTTTCTTAAAACCTGAGACTAAATCCAAAGTACAAAAATGTTTAGAAAATAGAGTCATTGGTCTCTTCCTGTCTGGAGCAAAAGAGAGTGAAAAAACCAAAGAATCAAAGGAACAGTATGCCCAAAGGACAAAGGGACCCCAGAAGCCATGCCTGCATGAGCCTGAGTCCAGAAGAATGGCTTGCCCACAGTGCCAGCTTCTCTGACTGGAATCACAATGGAGGCTCATAGAGAGAATGGAAGGAAAATGTACAACAAAAACAAAAGTCATGTTAAGGAAACAGATGTGACTTAATGATTTATTAGAACTAGAAGAGATCCTGTAGCCTATGACCCTTTCCTTCTAACCTGGAACTATGGTCATTACTACCTTTCAACCAAACACACACCCATCTCAAGTTCATTGTCTTTGAGTTAGAACTGACTCATAACTAACTCAGTAGGGGTTTACAGAAGCTATAACTCACATAGAAGGAAACTATTCACCTTTCTTCTAAGAAGTCACTGGTGGATTCAAACTGCAGGAGAGGCACCACCTCTGGGTTAGCAGCACCACTCCTTACAGACTTCATCACCAGAGCTAGTGAACAAGAAGATCACTTAAACAGTAACACTTAAGATTGTTCCCTGCAGCATAGGGACATTTACCCAAAAGCAAAGACCAGAGCTTAGGAAAGGGTAGAAGATGTCAATAAAAGGAAATGGGGAACCCAGCGTGGGAAAGGAGACAGTGGAGAAACACTGTGGGAATTGCAACCACTGTCTTGGAAAACTTTAGAGGAAAATGGTTGAATGAGGAATTAATTTGTCACCTCAAGTTTTATCTTTGAATTGTGGTTTTGGTGGAGAATAATGACTACACTAGGTCCTTTTGGGGCTAACAATCAAGATTATGAAGAAAGATGGAAAAAGATTGACGCTGTCAGTGATTTAATTTTGCTTGAATAAACAACACACTTGATATCAGCAGTTGGGAAATCAGAGACTTATTGCACTGGACAAGTCTACTGTCAGGGACCTATCCAAAATAAGAGCAATGATGTCAGTTTGAAGACTAAGGTCCACCTGATTCAGGCCATGGTCTTCTCAGTCACCTGTTGTGCATCAAAGAATGGGACAATGAATAAGAAGACAGAAGAAGAATTGATGCCTTTGAGTTGTGGTGCTGGAAGAGTGATGAATATTCCATACATTGCCAAAAGAACAGATACATCTTAGAGAAAGTAGGACCAAAGTGCTTCTTGGAGGCAAAGATGATAAAGCTTTGTCTCATGTATTTTAGCCATGTTGCTAGGAGAGGTTATTCCTTGGAGAAGGATAACATGCTTGGAAACATGGAGAGTCAGTGAAGGAGAGAAAAACTCCCAACACAATGGTTTGACACAGTGACTGCAGTGATGGGCTCAAGTGTGTCAGAGATGATGAGGAAGACACAGGAGAAAGCAGGGTTCAGGTTAGTTGCTCATAGGACTGTTATGAATCATACTCAACTCAACAGCACCCAATAACTACAACAATAGGGACTGCCAAAGGACAGACAGTTCTGTCTTGGGGAAAGTGTTGGCACTGTTTTCTTTAGGATTAAGGATGGTGAGGCTTTATTTCTTAGACTTTGGGCATGCTTTCCAATGGGACCAGTCCCTGGAGAAAGGTATTGATCTTGGAAAAGAAGGTCAATGGAAGAGAAGAAGACCCTCAAGGAGATGAATTGACACAGTGACGGCAACAATGGACTAGTTGTTGATTGCCATCGAGTCAAGCACGACTCATAGTGACCCTATGAACAAAAGACCTGAAGCTCTTCTATAACTATCGTTTCTCAAAGCTCATAGAGTGTCCAGAGGCATGTTGTTTAGGAAGTGGGCTGTGAGGATGACGCTGGATTGAGCAAGGTTTCCATCTGCTATACATCAGTCAGGTTGCCATGATTTGGAGCTGGCATGGCAGTACCTGATAACAACCAAATTTCACCTAAAAAAGAAAAGGGGAAAAAATTGGGCCATTGAAGAAATTGGGTTGTGTTAGCTGTAGCATCATTGTGATGCTGATACAATCCCAGCCAGTCTGACAGAGGAACCTTACACAAATCTTTAATTTTCTCTGTGATTATTTACTTCAGCGTTAAGATGCTTATCACTTGGATTTTACAAACCCAGGTTTTAAAATGGCCCCCAAAACACCCTCTCTGAGAAAAATCTTTGTTCCTTGAACTAAAACAATTTGGAGAGTTGAACTTTTCATTTGCATTCTTGATCATTGGAAGCAAACTGGCAGAAATGATGGTTTTTAAACCAAGAACAAAAATTAAGTCATCTCACAAAATTAGAGACTTACTCTGAGTGACACATAAATAATGGAACAAGAGTAGTGAATAAATCGCGTTAACTTTGTCACTTCATAACAATGGGACACCAAAGAGGTGATTAATTTTATCTTCTTGACACAAGTGATAATTCCAGAAAGCAGTGTGACATGGTGTAGAAAATGGCGTCTTTGTCCTTCCTTTTTTAAATGTTAGGTAATAACACATAAGAAGTAATTAATAGATTCCTAAACTGGGGCTTAATGAGTGGCTCAAGTTAAATGGGGTTTCTTTTTTAATTAATGGTTATTTTTAACAAAGTAATAAATGCACATAGTAAAGAGGATAAAAGTCACATAGTCCTGAAGGGACAGTCAGAGGAAAAGCTGTCTGCTGTCGGCATGCCACCTGTCCCCAGCCCACTCCCCAGATGCATCCCTTTGAACATTTAAGCACTTTCACTTAGTATTTATCTCTGTACTTTTATAAAATTTGCCTGTATGATTGTACATTTCTTTCACAATCAATTTAGATATTAACCATTTATCTTTCTCTACTATCTTTTGTCAGTTTGTTGTATTCTGTAGTTATGATGCTGGAAGTTATACCACCAGTATTCCAAATGTCGGCAGAGTCACCTCTGGTAGACAAGAACTTCAGGTTAAGGCAGACCTGACTGATGACGTACTTCTGATAAAATCAAAAGTCAAAGCCATTGCTGGCTAGTTGGAACTGACTTGTAGCTGACCCTCCAGTCAGTTTTCAAGACTTTAAGTCATAGAGGAAAAGATTGCCCATCTTTCTCCTTTGAAGCCACTGATAGATTCAAACCACCAAAGAGGTGTGGCTTATGGACTTGGGCTTATGGACAAGGCTACAGCCAGCCAATTAAAATCCTGTGTACCACACATAATATTGTCCAATAAAGTGCTAGGATATTGATTTCCTAGGTTGGAAGGCACTCAGAGCACACAATGACTTCAACAATGGTAAGAGTTTTGAAGAATGAATCTGTTGTCTGCAGGGTTACCATGAGCTGGAAATGACAGCAACTACAAACAATAGCATAGTCTGGACAGCTCTAAATTTGTTAAAGACGTCAGATATTTTCGTACAAACCTTTCCCTAAAGAAAACTTGAGGCTAAAATGGTTCCACTGGTGAAATTTACTCAACAAATAAGCAATAAACAACACATGCTTTTTCACAAACACTGTCATAAAGTAGTGAAAGAACTATTTCCAAATCATTTCATAAGACCAATATTATTCTGATAACAAGACATTACAAGAAAATTATAGACAAAGAAACCTCATGGATACAGAAATATTTAATAAACTATTTGTACATTTAATCCAAAACTATGTAAAACTTACTGCTTTTGAGTTGCAACCAGCTCGTAGGTGATTCTCTATTGGGTTTCTGAGACTATAAATCGCATGAAAGGAGATTGTCCATCTTTCTCCCTTGGATCTGCTAGTGGATTTGGACCTCAAGAGAGGATCAACCTCCGGGTTGGCAGTGCAGCTCCCTACAGACTATGAGCCCAGGGTCCCTCACAATAGGCATATAAATTACTTTACTATGATATAGATTGGCTTAATATTGTTGTTGTTATATGCCATTGAGTCACCTGCAACTAATAGCCACCCTATGTACCTGAACCCTGCTCTATCCTGTGCAAACTTTATTGTCTCTGACACACCTACCCCTTTACCTGAGTAAATGAATCAATTCACCTCAATCAATTCTTCCTCTCCTGAGCTGTCCCTCCACCCTCTCAAGCATAACATCCTTCTTCAAGGACTGGTCCCTCCTTGCAGCATGACCAAAGTATATCAGATAAAGCTTCAGAATCCTTGCCTCCAAGGAGCAGCCTGGTCTCATCTTCTCTAGGACAAACATGTTTGTTCTCTTAACAGTCCATGGTATATTCAATATTCTTCTCCAACAACACAGTTCAAATGCATCAATAACAAAGCTAATTAATATAGTTCACCACGTTAATAAAGGAGAAAATCATAAGATTAACTCAATCAATGGATAAGATTTTTACAAAATTTGGTTGAAACTCTCTGAAAATTAGAAAAAAAAAGACAAAACCACCTTTGATCCAATAAAAAGTGTGGACTGTCATCCCATCCCCCTACACAAAACTGTCAGCAAACATCGTACTTAATGGCGAAGCACCAGATGCTGCCTAAGAATGGAATACGGTAAAGGTGTCTACTTTTGTATTTCTGTTGATACTGTTGTTTTTATGTACCTCTGAGTCAGAACAGACCTGTGGCTGACCCTCTGGTGGGCTTTCACAAGCAGTTAATCACATGGGAAGAAATTGTTCATCTTTCTCTGATGAAACATGTAATGGATTTAAACCACATGCTTTTCTGGTTGTGATGCAGCTTCTTGCCACTAGGCCCCCATAACTGTTGGTACTAGACAGTGAAATAAAGCCAGGAAAATCAATAAAAGACCTTCAGGTTGCTGATTATGTTCAATCAAAACCCTCATGAGTTATGGTGTGAAAACAGTGCCATACATTTTTGCAATTCTTCACCAGGAGGAAGAACCCCCATAGACATTATTAATAGCACATAATCTATTCCAGAGATGTCAGATAATCTCCTAAATGCCACACCTTTTTGAAACTCTAACTTCAACTGTAAATCTGTCTCTCTCAACTATTCTCTACTTTATTCAAGAAAGTATTGCAATGGCTACCGCTGAACTCACAGACAATCTAATCATGGGATTTATTATGGAAGGAACAGATTACCATTCAGATTGGAAACACTGTGGGTAAAATTTTTCAGTCAGGACTGCATACTTTCAGGCTGCTTGTAGGCAGGTAGGTCTCTTTCTGATTTTGGCCTCCAGGTCTTGGCCTGTGCCCTACTCAGGCAAGAGTCACAAAGCTCATTTAGGTCTCACATGTATGCCCAGAGGTAACCCCATTCTGCCAGTAAAGTGCATGGCTCTGTCTCCGTGGGTCAGCAGATCTAACTTCACAATAAAAAGCCAAAGACACCCACTCAACCAGCAAGCACATAGGGTTACTATACATCACAGGCAACTAACTCAATGGCACATAACAGCAATAACATACTATGACGGGTTTGGAAGCAGGAGTGGCATCCACTTCCTAAATAACATGTCTCTAGAAACTCTATGAACTTTGATAAATGTCGATAGTTGTAGAGGGGCTTCAGGCCTTTTGTTCATAGGGTCACTATGAGTCATGTTCGACTTGAAGGCAATCAACA
>NW_006399921.1:3873299-3880054 GCF_000299155.1 Elephantulus edwardii | reverse complement strand
ATCTTAATTGTTGAAAATGAGGATGACTTGTTGTGGAAGATCAAAACTTCGGTATGGATAACATCTCAACATCAAGAAAACAAAATTTTCAGCACTGGATTTATAGGCAGTATCATAACAGCTGGAGAAAAGAGTGAAATTGTCAATGGCTTCATCTTACTTTGATCCACACACAATCAACACACTTGGTATCAATAGTCAAGAGATCAGGAAATGTATTGCATCAGGAAAGTCCGCTGTCAAGGACTTCTTCAAATTATTGAAGAGCAATGCGATCAGTTTGAAGGCTAATATACATCTTATTCAGGCCTTAGTCTTTTCAATCACTTGCTATGCATCTTAGAGTTCTACAATGAATAAAGATTAGAAGAATTGATGCCTTTGAGTTGTGATATTGGAGAAGAGTAATGACTTTTTCACAGACTGGCAAAAGAATGCAAAGATGACAAAGCTTTGTCTTATATACTTTGGGCTTGTTATAAGGAGAGGCTCCTCCTTGGAACGAGACACCATGCTTAGAAAGGTGGAGGGACAGTGGGGGGGAAAAAGGAAGACCCTCAATGAGATGGATTGACACAATGCCTGGAGCAATTATATGCCAGAGATAATAATGATGGCACAGGATTGGACAGGGTTCATATCAGTTGTCCATAGGGTCACTATGAGTCGTACTCGACCACACCTAACCCTCACCACGACACCAAGCTACCCAAAACAAACAAACAAAAAAATAAACATCTGAGACTGACTTGCAGGTAAGTTTATAACATGCAACCAGTTTCTAATACAATATCATGAAAAACAAGCATACTTCTCATAGGGAACACTGATGACTAGGTGGGTAAGGACTTGTGTGGCCAACCCAAAGGCAAGTGGTTTGAATCTACCAACTGTTTCTTGAGAGAAAGATGAACAATCTCCTCATGTGCAATTTATAGCCCCTGAAAACTCATGGAGGGCCAGTTCTAACTGAATGACAATGAGAGAGAGAAAGAGAGATACACTTATCCTGAGTCATGCCCTTAAAGGAACGTCCCTGCTATTTGCTAAAATATGGATAGGGGAGCCACATAGTGTGCAGTAGTGCATGCATGAGCAATGAAAACTTGTGACTTTGATTATTTCTTAAGGAACAACTACCACATTAGCTTTGGCATTCACAAGAGATGAAAAACAAACTTCTGTGTTGTTTAAGCTATGCAGACAGAGTTATGTTCTAATTAATACATTATTCAAGTAGATCAGGGAACTATAATTGACAGAATGTTTTGGGACTTCAGCCGTATTTATCAAGGCCTCTTATGATCTCTGGAAGCTCTGATGGAGAAATATGGGTTAAAGCCAAAAATAATTAGGTTGGTTTATAGCTACTTTCTTGAGTGATCGTACTGATTAAAAAGAAATTAAAATAAAGAAATGAGGACTTTTGAGGGTGAGGCCAAAAGAAGGAATGAGTAGGAATCTGAGGTGGCACAATTAGGTACCCAGCTGTGAACCGAAAGGCTGGAGGTTCAAGTTCACCCAGAGGTACTTCTGAAAAAGAAATTATGTAGATCTACTTTAAAAATCAGTCATTGAAAAAAGCCATGGAGCATGTTTCTACTCTGGATTCCATGGCAACTGTTCTCTTAGGAAACAGGAAGAAGGGAGGAGACAGACAGAGGAGGTTCTGATTCTGGGAGAGAGGAAACCTAGCCTCACTAGTGCTGAGTGTTCGTTTCTGGCTGGATCTTGGGTGAGAAAGTGCCAGGAGCTGTGGACTCTGAGAAGATCTGTGGTGAGGGGCAACATTTGGGTGCCCTCTGTGCAGTCAGCAACTGTAAAGGCTAGGCCCTGTTCTGGCACCTTGACCCAGAAGCAGCTCAACAGCACACAAAACAGGACACTCACCACATCTGTTCTCCCAGTTGTTGCTGCCGCTGTCCGTCTGGTCCATCACTCACATGACCCCACACACAGCAAAACAAACACTACTGGGTCCATGGCAGGTTGTAAATTATATAGTCGTGATCCTTAGTGGCTGATTTCCTTCCTAGTCCATCTTAATATGGAAGTACTTCTGAAAGCTGTTCAACATAATAGCAACACGCAAGTGTTCAATGAGGGAGCAGTGCTGACATGCACTGGCTGAGGGTGTCTCTTGCAGGAAGGTGAGACTTCAACCCCTGAAAGCCCACTGCCCTCCCTTAGAAACTCCTGACCACGATTCCTTAGGGTCCTTGTAAATACTGGAGTGCATTGATATTGTCCTTGATGCCAGCCTGGGGCATGTTCATGTACTCCGAGTAAGGGGGGCATGAGGACCCCTGTTACAAGTGTGCTTGTAGTGTAAGAGTAAAGAAAGCTTCCCAGCCACAGAGGCACTTGCAATGGTCTTACATGGCAGGTATAATCAAGATAAGCTAAAATGCCATTTGTGTGGTCCTTTGCATACAGGCTCTAGAAAAATATTCTTTTCCTTTCTCTATCTCCAACTCTTAGGAAAGTCCAGAATAGTTTTAGTTTCATAGAACAGGTTTTTCAAACTATATAAACCCTTCCCATACCCCTTTCTGGTGAGATAGGCTGAACGTCACATTATGGTTCTTGTGGATTTGTGTTTTGGGTTTTTTTTAACTTCAACTTGTATATGAACAAAGATCAGATAAGCGGTGGGATGATATAATAACTATCCTCTACGAAGAAAGCAAAAGGCCATTATAAAGACAGAGAAGAGAAGATGAAAACTGGATGTCACATGGGACTCTAAATTTTGCACTTGAATGCCAAGAAGTCAGAACCAAGGGAATAAATGATGACATGAATGAGTTGAACAGAATATTTCAAAGGACTGCTTGTGAAGACAAAGCAAAGTATTATAACAAAATATGCAAAGAGCTGGAGTCAGGGAATCAAAAGGGAAGAATTCGCCTGGCATTTCTCAAGCTGAAGCAACTGAAGAACAAATCAAAACCTTGAGTAAAAATACTTAAAGGTCCTATGGGCCAAAGCTCTGGTGGTCTAGTGATAAGAAGCTGTGCTGCAATTGCAAAGGCACACAGTTCAAGTCCACCCATTTCTCCACAGGAGAAGCATGGACAATCTCTTCCTGTGTGATTTACAGCCTCTAAAAACTATATGGAGGGTCTGCTATGGGTTCTTCCCAACTCGCAGCACACAACTACAACAACATGGACAAAATATTGAATGCTCCAGGACGCATCAAATGAAGATGGAAAGAATGCATAGAGACACAGTAGCCCCCAAAAATGGCTGACACAAAACCATTTCAGGAAATAGTATATGATCAAGAATAAATAGTAACTAAGGAGGAAATTCAAGTTACTTTGAAGGAATTGGGGTGGGAGGGAATAAGGCCCTACGAATTGATGGAACACCAACTGACATAGTTCAACAAACAGATGCAGCCCTGGATGTGCTCAAAAGGTTGTGCCAAGAAATCTGGAGGACAGCTACCTGGCCAACTGACTGAATAGATCCATAGTGATTCCCATTCCCCAAAAAAGGCAATCCAACAGAATGTGGAAATTACTGAACAATATCGTTAATATCACATGTAAGCAAACTCTTGCTGAAGAGTATCCAAAACTGACTAGAACAGTACATTGACAGAGCTGCCAGAAATACAAGCTGCATTTATAAAGAAGTCATGGCATTAGGAATATCATTGCTGATATCAGATAGGTCTTGGTGAAAGTGGAGAATACCAGAAGGATGACTATTTGTGTTTTATTGACTATGAAAGACATTTGACAGTGTGGATCACAATAAACTATGGCTAACACTGAGAAGAATGGGGATTCTAGAACACTTGATTTTCTTATGTGAAACCTATACCTAGACCAGGAAGGTGTTGTGTGAACAGAGCAAGGCAACACAGGATGGTTCAAAATCAAGAAAGGAGTACATCAGGGATGTGTCCTTTCCCCATACAATTTCAATCTATTTGGGGAACAGATTATTTGGAAGGCTGGACTTCATGAAAAAGAATATGGCCTCAGGATTAGAGGAAGACTCATCAACAATCTGTGTTATACAGATGACACACCTTTCTTGCTAAAACTGAGGAGAACTTGAGGCTCTTGCTGCAGAAGATCAAGGACTGTAGCTTTCAATTTGAATTGCATCTCAAGAAAACAAAAATTCTCACCAGTTGGCCAATTGGTAGCATGATGATAGAGAAAAGATTGACGTTGTTAATTTCATCTTGCTCAAATCCACAATCAACACTCTCAGAACCAGCAGTCAAGAAATCAAAAGATGAATGCTTTGAGAAAATCTGCTGCCAGGGACTTCTCCAGAATGCTGTTGAATAATGATGTCAGTCTAGAGACTAAGATGTGCCTGATCTAAGTCATGGTTTTCTCAATTGCTTCCTATGCATCTGAGAGCTGGACAAGACTAAGGATGACAGAAGAATTGATGCCTTTGAGTTGTACTTCTGGAGGAGAATTTTGAACATACCATAGGCTGCCAAGAGAACAAACAGATCTGTTCTAGAGAGGGTGAAACCAGGTTGCTTCTTGGAGGCAAGGATTTTGAAACTCCATCTTGTGTATTTTGAGCATGTTGTCATGAGGATCCAGCCTGTGGTGAAGAAAATCAGGCTTGAAGGGTTGGAGGGTCAGCACAAAAGAGAGACCCTGGATGAGATATATGGACACAGTGAATGGGGTCAGGTGTATCAGAGACAGCGAAGTTGGCTCAGTATAGGGCAAGGTTTAAAGCTCTTGTTCATAAGGTCACTATGAGTCATAGTGGACTCAACAGCACATAACAACAAAAGTACCCCTTTCTATCTCTGGAGACCAGTCTGCTTTCCTCTCTCTGTCTGAAAATTCTGTGGTCTTTTTTCTGCCTGTGAATTGGTGCTCCCATATTGTTGGGGGTTGGGGAGCTGCAGCCATGTGAAAGATGAGCACTAAACAGCACTGTACCCCACTTTAGTTAGGGACAAGTGCTGACAGGTAATCAAATGGTACTCCACAGGCAGAGAGTGTATTGATTCCTCTTGGTTTCAGTCAGGACAATGTTTAATTGCTGGAACTCTGAGATAGATGATAAAACAGGACACGGTCTCTGACTGGGATCAATGATGCAGAGGTATTTTCTGGCAATTGGGGCTGCATCTGCGAGTTCTTCAGAAGTCAGTGCTCACCTGCACAATTAGGAAAATGATCACTCCTTCAGAAAACCAAAAATGTCAGATACTCTTGATGAGATTTTTCCCATTTACAAGTTCCATACTGAAGGTGGAGTTGTGCAGATTTGATTTTTAATATCTCCCACTAACTGCAGGCTAGCTGTGCTTCAGGAGCTTTACAGACAGTATATGTTGGGTGGATAGTGTGTTTCACAGAAGAGAAAACTACCCTGAGAGCCCCTCAAGGATCTGTGCAGTGCCACTGGGGTTAGAGGGTGCTGGAGTTGAACCCACACTTGTCTGGCTGCAAAGCATCTGTTCATTCTGTGCTGTTTCCCGAATCACATGGTAATGACAGCCAAGAGACAGAGATCTGAAGAGGAGTTACTTTAAATTTTCCTATTGCCCAATGCATAATTATCCATATTGGCTCTGACCTCTTTCCACTCTCAGCCATGATGATAAAGAATGGTTTTAATCTAGGTAGGTCCTGGTCTATTTCACTTGGTTAGGTAGTTTTTGAGTTTAATAGTCTAATGATGACATACAGATAGCAGAATAATATGTTGCCTGGTCCTGTGTCACCCTCACCATTGCTGGCATGTTTGAGTCTACTGTTACTGTAATTGTGTCAACCCTCCTTACCAGGGATCTTCCTCGCCCTCCAGGGCCCTCTATTTCAGCAGACATGGTGTCTGTGTCTGTGTCTAGTGCTTCCTTGGTTGTTCTTAATGACTGATCCAAAAGAAGTGAGTTGGACAACATTCTGTTGTGACCTGTAAGCTTTCTGTCCACTAATTTCCAGAAGTGGATACAGAGGCCTTTCTTCCTAGAATCTCTTGGTCAGGACAATTCACTGAAATCTGTCCCCTGTGGGTGACCCTGCTGGTATTTGAAATACTGGTGGCATGACTTTCAGCATCAGCCATTTGTAGATCATCACAGTATGACAAACTGACAGAAGAGTAGCAAATATGTTCACATGTTGTTGTTATATGTTGTCAAGTTGCCTTCGTTCCATAGACAGCCTAGGTACAACTGCTCTGAACCCTGCCTCTATCTTGAGCCAATTTCATTGTCTCTGACACACCTACCTCCATTACCCCAGTCACTGAGTCAATCCATCTCATCAAGGGTCTTCTTCTCTTGTGCTGTCCCTCCACCCTTGCAGGCATAAGGACTAGTCCCTTCTGGCAACTTGCCCAAAGTATGTCAGACGAAGCTTCAGAATCCTTGCCTCCAAGGAACAGCCTGGTTTCACTCTCTCTTGGACGAACCTGTTCATTCTCCTAGCAGTCCATGTTATATTCAACACTCCAGCACCACAGCTCAAAGGCATCAATTCTTCTTATCGTCCTCTGATGCTGAACACATGACTGTACTTATGTGAAACTTATACTTGGATCAGGAGGCAATTGTCAGAACAGAGCACAGAAATACTGCATGGTTAAAAACTAGTAAAGGTACTTGCCAGGGATGCATCCTATCTCCATACCTTTTCAGTCTATATGTGGAACAGATCATCCTGGAGAATGGGCTCCATGAAGAGGGATGTGGCATCAAGTTGGAGGAAGACTCATCAACAACCTGTGTTATGCAGATTACACAACCT